>NC_051157.2:212900597-213097599 GCF_013339745.2 Dermacentor silvarum
GGCTGCATCGAAGACGGATGAAATTCATCCATCGCGTCGTGCAATATGATATTGGTTGTAGTAGAAGGTGTACAAGTGGACGCATTGATATACACTGGTGCTAGTGTTTCAGTTATTCACCGTGAAGTGTGTTCGCGACTCCGGAAAGTTACGACCCGCTATGATGGACCTACACGACTCACTGCTCAAGGGGCCGCCATTCGACCTATCGCCATGTGCACTGCTCACATTTCCATCGATGGACTTCTGCATTACGTACAATTTGCGGCGCTAAGTTCCTGTGCCCAGCAGCTTATATTGGGGTGGGATTTTCTTTCTACGGCCTCCGCCTCTATCTACTGCCGGAAACGCGTTCTCCACGTGACCAACACGACCTATTCACTTCATGCAGATGACGCACCACTTCATTTACTTGCTGCAGAAGGTACCGCCCTACCTCCTCGCCATCAGAGAATTGTTACTATCACGTCTGACGTCATTGACCGAGGCGACGTGCTCGTACTACCATCTACACGCTGTCTCGCCAGAGGCATAGCCTTTGCACCAGGGCTTGTTCGGTTTGATAATGGCTCTGCACTTATCTACTCTACAAACCCGACATCCGAAAAGATTCTCATACCTAAAGGCACTACATTGGCTTGCGCCACTGAATCGGAGTCTATCTCTGTTGTTTCCTTTAAAGCAGCTTCTTCTGAAGTTCCTTCTATTGACGGGCCGCATCTCCTTCTGCTCTTGCAGCTGTCATCAGTTCCGACCTGACACCTTCACAGTCACAACAGTTGCTTGCTTTGCTCCAAAAACATGAAGATTCGTTTGACGCGCATTCCACTTTGTTGGGAAAGGCTTCGATTACGACGCATCCGATAGAGACAAATGGTACATCCATCGTGCGCCGTCGACCGCATCGCGTATCGCTAGCCGAGAGGAAAGTCATTGACGAGAACGTCACCGACATGCTCCAACGGAACACAATACGCCCATCTGCTAGCCCTTGGTCATCCCCCGTTGTTTTGGTTAGCAAAAAAGACGGCTCTGCGATTTTGTGTCGACTACCGAGAACTCAACAAGGTCACACGCAAGGACGTATACCCTATGCCGCGAATAGACGATGCCTTGGATTCCTGTAGGGTGCCGAGTACTTCTCGAGTCTCGATCTGCGTCCCGGCTACTGGCAGATACTATGTATGAGAACGATAAAGAGAAAAGAGCGTTTTCAACACCAGATGGACTCTACGAGTTTAATGTCATGCCATTTGGCTTCTGCTACGCGCCCAACGTTCGAGCGCATGATTGAAACAGCTCTTCGTGGGCAGAAGTGGAAGATTTACTTGTGCTATCTGGCCGATATTGTTGTTTTCTCGTCAACATTCTCTCAGCCCCTGAAACGTTTGGACGAAGTTCTCACGTGCCTTGCCAGCGTTGGACTTCAGCTTAACACCAAGAAATGCCATTTTGCGAGCAAGACAATCAAGGTGTTAGGTCACACTGTGAGCAAGGACGGCATTCTTCTTGATCCTGACAAGGTTTCGGCAGTTCTGCACTTCCCTCGTCCCGAAAAGACCAAAGATTTACGTAGTTTCCTAGGCCTCGCTTCCTATTTTCACCGATTCATACGAGACTTCTCCTCGATAGCGTCACTTCTGCACAAATTTCTGGGTTCTAATGTTCCCTTTGTGTGGTCTCCCGAATGTGAATCAGCGTTTGCCTATCTGAAGCGCGCTCTCACATTTGAACCAGTGCTTCGCCATTTTGATGAAGCTGCTCCTACCCTACTGCATACGGATGCTAGTGGTCACGGCATTGGTGGCATTCTCCTACAGCGAGACGCCTCTTTAGGTGAGAGGGTCGTCGCGTACGCAAGTCACGTTCTGACAAATGCCGAGAAGAATTACACCATTACGGAGCAGAAATGCCTAGCTATCGTGTGGTCTGTGCAGAAGTTTTGACCTTATCTTCACGGCCGCCATTTTACCAACGTTACAGACCATCATACATTATGGTGGCTTTCGACGCTGAAGAACTTGTCTGGGCTACTTGGTCGGTGGATTCTTCGTCTACAAGAAGACGACTTTACTATCACCTACAAGTGCGGTAAAAACACCAGGATGCAGACGCGCTTTCTCGCTGTCCGCTTCCTACGACACCATGCAACGGTCCTCCAACTACCTTCCGTGACAAGCTTTCGCGCGATCCCTCTTCACATGCTTTCTCGTTGGCCACTGTAGACGAGATGCCTCCACACCGACAACAGATTATTCCAATCTCAACTTGCTGACTCTTACTGTCGGCGTATCATAGACCACCTTCAAGCAGCTTCGCGGCCGCCTAACGCCCGCCTTCGTCGACAGCTGACGCAATTTAAAATTGACAACCGTGTTCTGTACCGCCATGTCCATCACCCTGACGGTCAACGTTATGTTCCTGTCCTGCCACGCTCTCTGCGTGCTGATGTCCTGCAGGTTTCTCACGACGACATGACTGCTGGTCACCTTGGTTTCCAGAAAACATATGACTGCATCAAACGTCGCTTCTACTGGCCCGGCTTGTCCGCCAGTGTAGCGAAGTATGTCGCTTCCTGCGCCCTTTGTCATCGTCGAAAGCTCCCTACATCAGCCCCAAGCGGACAACTGCAACCGGTTCCGTGTCCGTCGCAACCATTTGAAGTCGTTGGCATTGACCTGTATGGTCATCTTCCTGTGACTCTCATCGGTAAACGATGGATTGTGACAGCCGTTGACCACTTGACACGCTACGCCGAAAAAGCTTGTGTGAGTTCTGCATCAGCCTCTGAAGTTGCTGCATTCATACTTGATGCCTTAGTACTGCGTCACGGTGCTCCTCGCGTCATCCTGAGCGACCGTGGAAAAGCATTCCTCTCGCAACTCGTCGACGAAGTACTCAGAGCCTCCGGAACCACCCACAAGACTACCTTCAGTTACCATCCGCAAACCAACGGCCGAACAGAGCGATTTAATCGCACGCTATCAGACATGATAGCCATGTACATCGAACCAGATCACAGAAACTGGGACGCAATCTTGCCATTCGTGACTTTTGCGTATAATACTGCCGTTCAACGCACGACCGGTTACTCGCCATTTTACCTTGTCTAAGGTCGTTCGCCCTATTCCTGTCCTGACGTTTTTTTCTTCGCGCCAACTCTCAATCGATGTCCATCCTCCTGGGAAGAATATGTGTCCCACATTCTGCGTTGTCGTCAGCTCGCCCGCATCAACACCGAAGCACGGCAACAGGACCGCAAGCAGCATTACGACGCCTCTCATCGCGTCGTGTGCTTCCGCCCTTGCGAGGAAGTGCTGCTCTGGACACCAGTTCATACTCCTGGCTTGTCTGACAAGTTTCAGCTTCGGTTCATCGGCCCCTACAGAGTCTTGGAGCAGACCTCAGCGGTTAACTATCGCGTGGCACCTGTTATTGTTCCAGCGAGTGGTTCCAGCCGTGCAGCATTCAACCGTATGCAGCTACGCCCGTGCTTGCACGTGCCACCCTGCTGAGCCTTCTCCTGTGCCCAACTGCGCCTGCGCTACGTGACTACTGGAAGATTGTCATCGCCTTCGCTATCGTCGCCTTGTGCGGTCTTTAGCGCTCTGTTGCTCGCACATGCTGCTCTTCTGCCCTTGGACACCACTACGCCTGCGCTATCTACGTCGGAGGCTATATAACGGAGCTACCAACACACCCAGACACTTTTTGAGCTGCCGTCGTAGGAACTGGACGACTACTAAGAATCTGTTCTCTCCGCTACAGGTTGGTCCTCATATTATTTTCTTCGTCCATGTTACGTACTCACCTGCGGCTGCTGCTCATAAGTGTTGCCTTGTGGTTTTGCTTGCATTGCAATATGCCTACTAATACTCAACTTGCTAAGAAAATTGAGCACCTTGAGTCCCTGCTTCATGCTAAACTGGATAACCTTGTTGGTGATCTTGTGTCTAAAATTTCCACGAAGCTAGATCAGGGTCTTGGTAACCTTGGCTCACTTGTGGACAGTGTGCGCTACATGAGTGCCCAGTATGATTCAGTGCGTGCGTCGGTCGATGAACTGGTCAATTCAAACAAAGTGCTCAGGGCCGAAAATGAACAGCTGGCCAACATGATTGCAGATATGGAGCAATACAGCAGACTGAATAATGTCAAAATCCATGGTGTTACTAGTACACAAGGCGAAGATTGCGCAGTTATATTGAAAACCATTGAAGAAGTAATTGAATGCCCTGTTTCATCGACAGACATCGACGCAGTTCACCGTGTGGCCAGCAGAACAGCTGAAAAAAGCATTATCGCGCGCTTTCGTTCACGCGAAAAGAAAAATGAATTCCTTCGCAAAGCGCGTAAAGCGCGTCTGCGTACGTCCCAGATCGGGATGTCTGGAAGCAATGGCAGTTCTATTTTTGTCAACGAACATCTTACTATGACCAATAAAAAACTGTTTAGAAAAGCGCTTGCGCTAAAGAAGGAAAAGAAATGGCGGTTCCTCTGGACTGAGAATTGTCATATCAAGGCCCGTATGTCTTGTCACGGAGCGGCATATTTTCGAGAGTTCGAGTGGTTTTTGGCGCCAATTAACGGCCACCAAAAACGTGGTGTCCTCACTATGCGGCGTATAATTTTGACTTGCGACTGTCACGGAGCAGCATATTTTAGAGAGTTTTCAAGTGGTTTTGACACTGATTAGCGACACGCCGAATTACGGGCGTGAAAAACGTGGGGTCCTCACTGTGCAGCGTATAATTTCGAGACATCGACACGCCGAATTACGGGCGTCGAAAGCGTCGTAGCCTCACGGGGTGACATCTGGATTCGAGACGCGACACGCCGATTACGGACCCAGCAGTGTGCGTGTACGTCCGCGTGGTAGTGCCGGGCTCGACCTTGGCCCTTGAGCTTGGCAGAGAGAGGAATCTACCGGCCCTCGTCCATGGTGAAAGGGGCGCGGCCATTATCTTTTGGAGGAGTCGTGAATTTATTAGGTGAACTCTGCATACCGACAGTTCCCCTACATAAGGAACTAGGGAAAAGAGAGGCTATTTAAGCGCAGGTTTTAGGCCCTGTTGATTAGTCTAGAAGCTGAACCTATGCGCTGCTGAGAAGCCGTCGGGGGGCTAGTGCCGTCCAGTATCGCCTGGGCCACCTGGCCGCCTCGGAGCTCCAAGTAACTAGTTGGCGTACGAGACGTCAAACCAGCGTCTACAACGAAGTTCACGGTAGTTCCCCTCAAGTTAGCTCAACCTGCTTGAGAGAAGACGTCAGGTCTAGACTCCCGGGAAACCCAGCCCAGCAATCGCGTCCACCTCGACAAGATCGGACCGTCAGCATTGTTCGGGAAAGTTCTGTGCACCGACTTCGCGGTTTATGGACTGGCTGCTGCTGCCCGGCCACACGTATGACATCGTTTGTTTTCTTTTGAACTTTGTTTCCTTTTGAACTTTATTTTTAATGAAACCCTGTTAGGTGTTATTCTTGTATATTTGATCCGCGCCCTGTTTGATATGTGTATGTATTGTTAATTGTTGATCATATTTCTCTGTCATCATTGTGTTAAGTTCAGGTGTGTTAGTCTGTCTTGTGTCTTTTTCTGCTGATGCCCGGCCACACGTATGACATCGTTTGTTTTCTTTTGAACTTTGTTTCCTTTTGAACTTTATTTTGAATGAAACCCTGTTAGGTGTTATTCTTGTATATTTGATCCGCGCCCTGTTTCATATGTGTATGTATTGTTAATTGTTGATCATATTTCTCTGTCATCATTGTGTTAAGTTCAGGTGTGTTAGTCTGTCTTGTGTCTTTCTTATTCTCTTATTTTTTAATTGTGCATATTTATCCGTCGATAAATATCTCTTTTTTGTTTACTCCCGACTCTGACTCTTTTCACTGTGTTCGCTTGAGTACGGAACGACCAACCAGCTTGTCTACCCCGTCGATCGACTTCGCGCCGACGACGAATCGGGGACAGCCGTGACACATATCACGGCCCGTAATTCTGATGACAGCAGGGTCTTTTGGATGGCTTGGTGGGCTTGGTGGCACCACCCGGAGCACTATGACTTACTTCGTACTGTTCTTCGTACAGATCCAGCTGGGGTTACGTGGATGCAGCGCTGGTTCCTTCTCTGTTCCGGCAAAGGCGATGGCGTCAACGGCGTCGATCCCACAACCCATTTCTGCTGCACTGGGTTTATCGCCAGCATTGATACCGATGCGCTCACGTCACATGGATTTCGTACCGGCTGAGTCACACCTGGATCGTTCATTTGGCTCACCAGCGACCCCTGGAACATCGGTGGACCAGCTTAAAAGGAAGCCGAGCAGCCACGCGCGACTCAGTGGGCTTGGTGGCACCACCCGGAGCACTATGACTTACTTCGTACTGTTCTTCGTACAGGTTGGTAACAAATGGTGTTTTTGTGCCTGCGTTAAGAGCAATGATGTCTGTCTGGTAGTGCTGCCGAGCCCACAGTGCGCACTGCTTTGTAGTTTGGAATCATTTCGCGTCATTCTCATGCTATTGCAACTGAGTGGTGACGTAGAGCAAAATCCGGGCCCCGATAAACTAGATGAAATATTGCGGGCTGTAACTGAAATCCGGACTTCGCACTCGACCTTAGAAACTGGTCTGTCAAATGTGCAACAGAGGCTTTCACAAATTGAAGCGACCCTTTCGTCACTCAAGCAATATCACGAGAAAGTTGACAAGTGTGAAGCAACTGTGCACGCTATGCGCAGTGAATTTGCTCAGATGAGTAGAAAAATTGACCTGGAAAATAGGAGCCGACGCAATAACCTCGTCATATATGGCATCAAAGAGCACGATAAAGGAAATCCTGCAGCCTTGGAATCGCTTGTAACTAAAGATATACTGCATAATATTCTAGACGTTCAGGTCAGAACTGTAGAACGTGTGCACCGAATTGGCTTAAAAAAGCCAGGTCGTGATCGGCCAGTCATACTACGTTTTTATGACTTTGCAGAAAAAATGACAGTTCTTCGAAATTGTTTCAAACTGAAAGGAAAGAACATTTCAATTTCTGAAGATTTTTCCGCTGACATTCGTGAAATACGCAAGAAGCTATGGAAAGCCGCGGCAGGTAGTCGGGATAACGGCGATAAAGTCAGTCTACACTTTGACAAATTAAGGATTAATGAAAATCTGTACGTCTGGAATAACAATCAGAACAAAATGGAGCCATTACACGGCTCGAAACCCCACGTGACAGCGAATGCTAGCACTTCCAATGAATGACAAATACAAAGTACTGCAGGTCTGACGTTACTGTGCTTTAATGCGAGAAGCATTGTCAATAAACTTGAAAAATTTGAGGAACTACTGCTGTTGTACGGCCCAGATGTAATCATAATTACAGAGACATGGTTGAACTCAGATATTCATGATTCTGAGGTGGTTCCTCCCTCCTATACATTTATACGCACAGATCGGCACGGTCAGGGTGGAGGCGTTGCCATTGCTGTTAAGCGGCACTTGTTTTTTCACCGAGAAACCGGTATCGCTGATCACGAAAGCGCATGGTGTACAATAAAGGTCAACGATGTTACTTTACTAATAGGCGGTGTCTACAGACGACCAGGTGCTCCGGACAGTTACCTTGTAGAACTATACGACTTCTTATACAACCACATCAACCAAAGAACCAAATTAATTCTAGCTGGAGACTTTAACTTGGGAGGCATTGATTGGGATAACTTGTTAGTTGGCAATAAAGAAGTCAAAAGTTGTGACCTTCTTTTTGATATTATGCAGAGTTTCTCGTTAGCTCAACTTGTGCATGAACCAACACGCGTTCAAGAGCAAGTGTGTTCAGTGCTAGACCTTGTCTTTGTGTCCACATCTTTAACCGCTGAAGTTAGCATAGAACCGGGTATATCCGACCATAAAATGATTTTATTGACGGTTGACGATCTTGGCACGGGTGCAAGGCACCCTAGTACTGACACCAGAATTTTGGTTAAGGATTACACAAGGGCAAATGATGAAAGCATAATTGATTTTTTAGGAATTATGGAAGATGATTTTTACGATAATACGTTGGACGCCAACGACCTATGGTTAAAATTAAAAGGTGGGATTGTACACTGTGAAAATAATTTTATTCCTACCAAGTTCAGAAAAATAAAGCGGAGAACGCCGTGGATTACAAGAACTATCATACATCTAAAAAGAAGGGTGCAAAGGATGCGCAAGAAAAAACATAATTCCACTATGGTTAGTCAGCTTTCACGAGAACTGAAAGAAATGTTAAGAAGCGCGAGAGATAACTTTTTTCTAATACTTTGCTTGAGTTCATGACAAATCAGCCGCATAAATTCTGGCGGTATCTTTCAAAACCGGAAAGTGCTCCAATGAAATTGGACATTGCCGGTGTAGTGGTTGAGGATGAGCGGACTATCGCTAACTCATTCAATACATACTTTCAGTCGGTCTTCTCCCGTGCCCACGTCCCTAATATGCCCTTGTCCGAGTACGAATCTGCAATGCCTGATATCCTGATAACAGAGTCCGGCATTTTGAATTTGCTGCTACAAATAGACGTGAAAAAATCCCCTGGCCCTGATAATTTATCATGCACCTTCCTCAAGCGATACGCGGGTCAGTTGTCCCCTTTCCTGCATAAAATTTTCAATGCATCACTTGAAACGGCAGTGCTTCCCGCGGACTGGTTGTGCGCAAAGGTCGTGCCAATTCACAAAGGTGGAAACAAGCAGCTTCTAGACACATACAGGCCAATATCTCTAACCAGCACATGTTGTAAACTAATGGAACATATAATAAATAAGGCTATCGTAACTTATCTAGAAGAAAATAATCTATTATACTTCAGACAACACGGCTTCAGGCAAGGGCTTTCAACTGTTACGCAACTTTTAGAAATTATACATGACTTTGCTGTAATAATCGATTCAAGACTGCAAACTGACGCAATTTTTGTCGATTTTTCGAAGGCTTTCGACCGCGTTCTACACACTTTACTAATCTTCAAACTCAAATCAATTGGTATTAATCCCAAGATTGTTGCATGGATTGAAGCCTACCTCTCGAATCGGTCCCAGTCGTTTCCGTAAATAATGCTGAATAAGATTATCTTGATGTTATTTCTGGTGTGCCACAGGGATCGGTTCTGGGGCCAACTCTGTTTCTTGTATATATTAATGACTTGTATACATGTATGGAACCAGGGGTTACAATAAGGCTTTTTGCGGACGACTGCGTGATATACACACCTGTTAAAACAGTCGATGAACAGACAAAGCTTAACAACTCTCTACAAAACATCGTTACCTGGTGCAAAAAATGGGGCATGCAAATTAACACACAGAAAACTATGTGTATGACTGTAACACGTAAAAACGAGCCCTTAAATTTCACATATAAATTAATTAATACTTCGTTGGAACGAGTAGACTCAGTCAAATATCTAGGTGTCACAATAACAAGATCGTTGAAATGGGACGTACATATCAATAACGTTTGCGCACGCGCGTTCAAACAACTCGGATTTTTACGAAGAAAGCTAGCGACAGCCCCCACCTCGGTGAAATTAACTGCTTATAAAACCCTGGTTAGACCGATATTAGAATACGGCAGCATAGTATGGAACCCGCATCAAAAATATTTAAACTTAGCATTAGAAAAGATTCAAAGCAGGGCGCTCCGCTTCATATACGCAAGGTATTCAAGGTATGACAGCGTAACTGAGCTTCGCACACAAGCAGGCATACCAACACTTGCTGGTCGGAGGAGGTTGGCCTGTTTGAAGTTCCTTTATCTTCTTTACCATGACCTGATAAACATAACAAAATCCGACTACTTGGTGCCCCCCGGACGTCACTCTAGTCGAACTAACCATGATAAATGTATTAGACCATTCTTTTCGCGTTGTAGCACACTAAAATACTCTTTTTTTTCTTCAACAATAGATCTGTGGAATTCCCTCCCAAGTAACATTATTTGCTCACAATCTGTGCACTCGTTCATGTCGGCACTCGAATTGCACCTCGAGTCATTATCAGAATGATTAACGCATTGTGGTCGTCTTGGCTGAGCGTTCCTCAAAAATTTATCAATGACGTATTGCCCCCAACATCTTGCACACGCGCCGGTGTCCGTACGTTCTTTCGTATTTTTCTGCACTCGGTTCTTGCGCACGTTTGTCCATTGGATGGTATGTTCATACACATTACACTTGATACTGTTTGTACACTACACGGCACACCCTATGTGCAATTTTTTCTGTATTAACTGCTTCTTACACCTTTGAAGGCGTAAGCACTGTATAGTTTGTTTTTGTTTCCTTGTATTTATTTCTTGCTTACATGGCACGGCGATTGTAACCATTGCCTTTCTGTTTTGAGCTTGCTGCAAACCACAGTATGACAAAACGCTATGCCTGTACTGTTTGTATATCCACTCCTGTATGAGCCTTTCAGGCTTACAGTATTGATAAATAAATAAAAATAAAATGCGGAATCTGATCTTAGCGTATTCACGTGACACTGATGTCTCCAGTTTATCTTTCCAATTTCATAATGTTTGTTTCATATCATCATGGCATTGCTTTCATCTGAAGAAACAAAAGCGTTACTAGCTAATTCTGCATGTTCGTTACTGCACATCAATGCGCGTAGTTTGTGCAAAAACTATGACAGCTTTACTGCGTTTACTGAATCGCTATGTCATTCCTTTTCATTTCTGTGTGTTACTGAAACGTGGCTAGGCTCTTGTGATGGCAGTCTGTATGGTTTTCGCTTATACAATTCGGAATATTGTCACCGTGAGTCTGGCCGCTATGGCGGCTCGGCTATATTTATATCGTCTGATATTAAGTACAAGCGTAGGTTTGACTTGTCTTTAAATGTTTTGAACTGTGAATCCGTGTGGATTGAGGCTAACTTTTCCCCTTCCAGCAATCTGAATAATTTGAACATTGCATGCATTTACCGTTCCCCATCTTCATCTATCCCGGATTTTCTAGATCATCTCGCCGCAGTACTCAATATAATCTCTGCTGAAAACAAAAAAAGTTGTGCTGGTTGGTGATATAATATTAATTAATTTGATACTGATAGCAACAGCACAATAGCATACAGTGATGGCTTTCTTGGTTTCGGGCTTAAGTCATAATTTCATCCCCTACTCGATTTTCACCCAATTTAACTGGTACTCTTCTTGACCATGTTTTAAGCAATATAACACCAACGCCACACGCAGGTGTGGCGTTGGTGTTATATTGCTGTGATGGTGTGTGTTATATTGATGCGTTGGTGTTATATATTATCAGTGATGTGCTTATCACTGATGATCTTCCCGTATTTGCTCGCAAATACATAAACTACCTCGCAATAACACGTGCCATTTTATTTCTAGCTTACATCAGAATAACTTTATCAATACAATTCACGGCACTGACTGGACTTCCATGAGCAACTTGCGTGATCCTGAAAAAGCACTAGAGAATTTCTGTTCCTCGTTTCTTAAAGCTGTGTATGCAAACACTAAAACTGTCAAATGCAAGAAAGTATTAAAATTTCCCCATAATCCATGGTTAACCCAAGGTTTGTTAACTAGCATGCGAAGTAGTAGTAGTATAAACTTTATTTTGTCCGAGATGGAGTTTAGGGAGGAGGGGAGTGGGAGGGCCCGTCCTCTTCTTCCTCAGGCGGCGGCCAGGCCTTGTGCTTTGGCGGCGTCTTCGGCCATCTGGACGACCCGGAGTTGGAGATCCAGGTCTGAGCTGAGCAGTGCAGTCTCCCACTGCTCTAGGGTACTGATGGGATGGGGAGGCAATAAGCTAGTGGGTTTTTTGTACCTTATCCGGGGACATGCCCACATGATGTGATGAAGATCGGCTCTACCTGCGCATAATTTGCAATCTGCTGTATATAGCCCAGGATAGAGGTGACTGTACGTCACTGGGTTTGGGAAAGTGTGCGTCTGTAAAAGGCGCCAGGTAACTGATTGCTTTTTATCTAAAATTTTGTGAGCGGCAGGGTAATGCCTCCTGCCCTGGCGGTAGAATTGTAGAATTTCCTGGTAGGATACCATCCGGTCCCTGCCTGAACGGCGGAGGGATTCGAACTGCTCCTCGCAAGAGGTTGTCGTGCGGCCGCGGATTGCCAGTTCTCGCGCCGCACTGTGAGCAGCTTCGTTTCCCGGAAGACCGGAGTGCGCCGGTGCCCAAACGAGTTGCGTCCATCTGCGCCGGGTGTCGGGTACCCTAGCCAGAGTTTTGAGGGCTTCAGGCGAAATGCGCCCTTTCGCGAAATTTCGTATAGCTGTCTTTGAGTCGCTGACTATGAATTTGGCTGCGGAGGAAGCGCACGCCAAGGCGATTGCGACTTCTTCCCCGACCTCCGGCGAGGTTGTAATAACTGAGCTTGCAGCGATGATTTGATTTTCCTGATCTAGTACAGCCGCTGTCATAACGTCTCGGTCACGATACTCGGCAGCGTCTACATAGGCCACGTCCTGAGAGTTTGCAAAGCGTTTTTGTAAGGATTTGGCTCTTTCCTGCCTGCGCTCTTGGTTATGCAGAGGGTGAGTGTTCTTAGGTAATGGTGGGACGTGTATGTGTTTTCTTAACTCTGTGGGAATGCCCCGCTTTGGTCCGAATTGGGTGTTGTATGTAATCCCGAGTGATTGGAGAATGTGTTGCCCCGTCGGAGAACGCGAGAGTCTCTCCAGTTGGGCAATTCTTTGGGCTTCCATGAGCTCGTCAAGAGTATTGTGTACTCCTAGAGCCTCAAACTTTTCGTTTGCGGTCGTAATTGGTAAGTGCTTGTATGCTCTCCTGATCATGAGGTTAATTTTGGAGCGTTCATCATTCTTTAGTTGCAGGAATGGGCTAGCGTACACTATTCTGCTTATGACAAAAGCCTGTACCAATCTGAGTAAATTAGTTTCTTTCATGCCGTGGTGTCTGTTGGCGATGCGCGAAATGAGTGTTGTTGTTTGATGTACGTGCGAGTCTAGTGCCTTTATCACTTCGTTGTTGTGTCCATTGGCCTGTATTCTGAGTCCGAGGATCCTGATGCTCGGTACTATTGGGATGTCCTGGTCGTTAGCTTTGAGCATGATTTCAGGGGGTGTGGTGACAGTTTTCCTGCCTCTGCAAGTGGGTCTATACAGAAGTAACTCTGACTTTTGCGGGGAGCAGAAGAGTCCTTTAGGTGTTACGTATTCTGTGACAACTTCGATCGCGCTTTGCAAAGTTTCTTGGATTTCTCCGTCACTCCCTCCGGTTACCCAGAGTGTCACGTCGTCTGCATATAAGCTATGCTGTAGTTTAGGGATTTTAGCTAGCTTGCTTGGTAATTCTATCATGGTCATGTTGAAGAGGTAGGGAGACAGGACCGAGCCCTGGGGTGTCCCTCGATTCCCGAGCGAAATGCTCTCCGAGGTTACCCCACCGACGTTGATTGTGGCTGTCCTGTCTGTAAGAAAGTCTTTTATATAATTGTATGCTCTGGAGCCAACTCCTAGTTTGTTTATCTGGGTTAGGATGGCTTCGTGATGAACATTGTCGAAGGCTTTGGTTAGATCAAGGCCAAGAATGGCCCGGGTATCAAGTTCTGAGCTGTGATCACCATCTATTATTTGGTGCTTAATCTGAAGCATAATGTCCTGCGTGGAAAGCTTGGGTCTGAATCCAATCATCGTGTGAGGGTACAGGTCGTGCGCTTCCATGTGTTTCTTTAGGCGAGTAAGGATGATGTGTTCCAGAAGTTTCCCTAGGCAGGAGGTGAGCGAGATGGGTCTTAGGTTCTGTAGCTGCAACCTCTTGCCCGGCTTTGGTATCATGACAATTTTAGCTTCCTTCCACTGTTGAGGGATGTGGCCAGTCTCCCAACACTTATTCAGATACTTAGTTAGTGCTTCTATGGAGTCATCGTCCAGGTTCCGTATAGTTTTGTTTGTTACGCCGTCCGGACCCGGAGCGGAGTGCGTTCGTAGACCGTGTATGGCCTCACGGACTTCAGCTTCCGTGATTGGTTCGTCGATTATTGGGTTTGGATCTCCCGTGTATGCGGGTAAGGGCATTTTGGAATGGTTTCCGATGTATAGATTCTTGAGTTCGTTAATTAAGTCTGTGTCTGATCCCAGGTAATTATGGATTATTTTGCTGAGATTATGCCCCTGCATAGTTTTACTGCTCTCGGAATCGAATAGACATCTAAGTATGCGCCATGTTTTGGCCATGCCTATTTGCGCTTCCATTCCATCACATGCACTGTGCCAGTTTTGGCGTTTTAGCTGGTGAGCATAGTCCTCAATTTGTTTGTTTAAGATCGATATGCGTTTGCGTAGGGATCTATTCAGTTTCTGTTGTTTTAGTCGTCTTTCCAAGCTAGCTTTTGCTTCCCACATGTGGAGGAGCTTGGCATCTGCCGCCTGGATATTAGCTTCTTCTGGTATGGTTATGGTCGCCTGCTTAAGGGTTTGTTGTAAGTTGTCGACCCATGCCTTAATATCTATAATCTCAGGAACGGCAGGTTCGTTTTTGGTTGTTTGTAGTTGCCTAAAATTGTCCCAGTCCGTGATGTTGATTCGTTTGCCGTAGGTTTGGCGGGTCCCGTTCGGATTTTGGTGGCCACTATGAAGTGGGAAAGAAAGATAATCTCTACAAGAAAACTAAAAAACAGCCATTCAACGTGGGTATAAAACTTAGGTATAAAAAATATAGAAATATGTTGAATAACCTTCTAAAAAATCAAGACGACTTTATTATGAAAAAGAAATTTGTAAGACAAAAAATAACCGCCCGAAAAATGGAAACTTTTCAATGACTTTTTAAATAGACAACAGGTTAGTAGAATTATTGATAAAATAAATTGTAAACAAATCTATACTGAGGCATCCGGCATTGCTAACTCCTTTAGTGATTACTTCCATGAGATATACAATAATAGGCCCGTACCTTCTTCATATCCTCTTACCCGTTGTAAAAATTCATTTTTTCTCTTTCCTGTCACCCCTGATGAAGTGTGTTCTACAATCCTAAATCTAAAAAACTCTAGCGCCGGGCTAGATAATATTTCTGCATATCACTTGAAGCTCGCTGCTACATATATTGCGGAAAAATTAGCCAATATAATTAATCTCATTTTTAAATGTGGTACCTTTCCGAGCTCCCTCAAGAAGGCTAAGTTAGTCCCCGTGCACAAAAAAGGTGATATCATACAGGTCTCCTAAACTATCGCCCTATCTCTATTTTGTCTTCAATTAGCAAAAGTATTGAAAAATTATTTCTGAAACGCATTAACAAGTACCTTAACAAATTTAAGTTGCTAAAGCCGTGACAATTCGGTTTCCGTGCAGGTAGTTCAATCTGTCTAGCTTTACTATCATTAACCGATTTCTTAAAGTCTTCCATTGACAACGGCGATTTTGTCGGTTTGGTATTTCTTGATTTCACTAAAGCCTTTGACACCGTTAATCATGATATTTTATTAACTAAACTAGAATCACTGGGTATAACTGGTCCACCTTTAACTTTTTATAAAAAATTTCTTGCGTTATCGCAAACAATGAGTCTGCATAAGTGGCATTTATTCAAACGTTAAGGCAATTAATCAAGGGGTGCCGCAGGGTTCGATACTTGGGCCTTTATTGTTTTGCATCTACATGAATGATTTACCTGATTGCATTATTCTTTCTAAAGTGGTCCTTTACGCTGATGATACCACCATTTCCATGTCACATAAATCGTTAACACTAAGCTGAACAATGAATTAACCCAAGTTGTTCAATGGTGTCGTTTAAACAACCTAATTTTAAACCCACTTAAAACTCAGTTTATGATTTTTAAAGCATCTCAAAACGTTCTCCCTTATCTACCCTGGGTATCCATAGACCATCATTTAATCCAAGTGGCTGAATATGTATCCTTCCTTGGCATAAAATTGGACCCGCACTTGAAGTTCAATATTCATATTGCTCTTTCAAGAGTTCTTTTTACTCTAATACTGCTCTGCTCTTTCAGACTAACTTTATTCTTCCTGTATCTGGTTTGTTCAAATTTAATTTACTTATTACTCTATGTAAATTACTTAACAAACAGCTCGCGTTTCAATTAATAGACTCTAGGTTGCTCACAAATACCAATAGCACTAGGTTTGCCCATAATCACAACTTTCTATTACCTAAATGTAACACAATATATGGCAAAACGACATCTTACTTCTCGGCGATTAAATTTAGGAACAACTTACCCTATGCACTTGAATCATCATCAACCTTGCATGCATTCAAGTATAAACTTAAAAGTTTCGTTTTGTATAACTAGTTGTCCTGTTTAATTTACTTTGCATATAAAGTGTGTTTTTCATTTGTTAAATAGGTCTGTATAATTTAGATTGATAATGTGCGTGATTTTCTTAGTTACATGTATGACTCCTTTTTATAGAATCGTGTGTATTCCTTTCCACTACTATGTCCACTATTTATTTACTTGTAGTAATTGTCCACTAATTTTTATACTGCTCTATGAATTAATCATTTAGTACCAATCTTCTTGTTAACCGAGGGTCCCGCTGCAGTCGTATGACTTTGGGACCCTCACCTGTATACTACTAACAGCCAACTATGTATCCTGAATGAATAATAAACTCAAACTCAAACTGAAATGACCGCCGTTGCCGCGCTGCTGAGGTTGTCCACGTTTCTCCACATGAGGCCTTTCACGAGGCGTTCTCCGTCCCCTTGAATTGCGGCCAGGATGGCCGCTCTCGCGTGGGGAGAAATTAGTGTGGGCATTAATTATGCTATTCATTGTCATCTGTACATGATCATCAACACGTGCGGTTCACATGGGGTTCTTCATCATCGCTTGTGGGGCTCTCTCTTGTGTGTGAGCTGTGCTTTGGGCGCGGTCGGTTCGCCGCATCTCCGACGCTCAATAAACGTCGTGATAACTGCTGCGTCACAATTATATATATATATATATATATAATATATATATAAGAGGATGCGGAGCACGAGGGCTGCTATATTCAGTGAACACCATGTAAATGCCGAGCGCCACGACAAACAGCCATAACCGCACCAGGAAGACGACGCTCACACGCTTGTGCAGAAAACCCGAAACTATCGCGCATACATTTTCTGTTTGAATGGGGTATTTTTCTGGGATAGCTTACAGCGCACTTTGCAGACATAATCACTACGCCTCTGCAGCTTGGTTGAAGTAGCAGAATTGTAGGAGCATGTTGTGCAGCTCAACATAGGTGCGTCTTTGCGTGTGCTATGCGGGGAGAGTCTGGCGTTGTATATCCTGGCAACCATATCCGACTACTAAAAGAAAGCTGCTTCATTCCTCTTTGTGTGACTAAACTGTGACAAATTCGCATAGTACTGCGACAAATAAAGAACACTGTTACAAAAAAAACTTTTTTACATGCGTTAATAACGGGCAACAATGCTACTGTCAAGAAGAACTGCTTTAATGCTAATCACTTTTCAATGACTCTTAATAGCCACCGCACAGTGATTTCTTTAAACTGAGTGGTATACAGTCTAATGACTTTAAAGACGATTTAAGTCGGCGTCTTGTGTCATGATTCATGCATTCTATTAGAGGGTGATATGCGTCTTCGGCAGCGCAGCCATGATTACACTGCGAAAAGTAAGCGCGGCCAATTCTGCGTAAAATTATATGTATTTTTGTGTGTGTGTTTGTGTAGACAGTGCCAAGCCAAATTCAACGAATGAGGGTTTCTGTGTTTCTGTCTAAAGTTAATGGAATGTTTAATTCAGTAAGGGTATCAATATCGACCGGAACATATTTTTATTGACATGATATAAGGCGATGTTGGCGCACAAATGCAGTGCCGGCTAGTCCTTGGCTCTTGAATATGTTCTACATAGAAAATACAGTTGCAACATGCAACATATAACAATGTACAAAATAGTTTCAACAAGGTTGCGTTGTCACATACAAGTCAGAACACCGAGACAATACAAAAGACGATCTTTTAACGATAATGCGAACAGTGTTACATAACAAGTAAACACACAAGTATTGATGCTAACCACAATAATATCACATATACATCCTGACAATCAAAATAAAGACTTCACTTATAAAGAATTTTTTTCCTGCGATAATAACGGCCAATAATTCCGCGGTCCCCCATAATTCTAAAAATGCTAATAAATCGCACTTTTGCATTGCTCTTGTTGGACACGGCCCTAATTTGACTAATTTCTTTTAACTGAGAGGTCTATGGTCTAATGCCATTGATGACGATTTGAAGTCGGCGTCTTGGTGTATCATGATGCACGCATTCTAGAAGAGGGTCTTCATCAGCTCAGCCATGGTTACACTGTGGAAATTCAGCGCGGCCAAACAGGGTTCGAAACCAACCACGATCGGGCCAACTTGGGTCTCTGAGCATGTGGTATTGTGTGCAGCTCTTCAACGAACCTCTTTGACCATGGGTCAGTGTAAATGAGGGACTGGGTAGGTATCAACGAAACTTCTCGACGTCCACTTGGAGCACGTGCGTATGTGCCACTCGGTCTGTGCGGACGCTCTGCAACGAGCGTCTCTGACGCCAACTTGGATAACTAAATATGTGCCATTGCAGGAATCTGCCGCTCTACAATGACGAAACAGATCCCCTAAATGTCTCCGATGCGGAATCGAACCCTCAAGGACCGCAGTCCGATGGATTAGCAGGCTTCGTCACAAATGCACTGGATGTGGGTCGCTTTTCATTGAGTGCCTTTCACGCCCACGCTTTAGCGAGCTGCGCCAGAAATGCACTCGCTACATGCCGCTCTTCAATGAATCCCTCGCCAACATGGGTAGCTGAGCGTGTGCCACTGAGTGTGTGGCAAGCGAGGGAACAATTCTCGGCGTTCGCAGGCGCGCCACGCTTCTCGTCTCGGACACCACGCGCGGACTTCGCGGTAGTGACACTAGATGGTGCAGCGTGTTCAGAAAAAGGAGTGCCATATAGGAGTCCGCATGACGCGTTCCTCTGCTTTCGCACGCACCGACGCGCCACGCATTTTGGAGGGCATGCGCAGGCTTTGTGGAGCTTGATGCCGCCGAGTGTTCTCATGAAAGCGTGAAAGGAGAATCCCACTGCAATGCCCGCCTCATGCAAAACTCGTTTCGTCTGTGGCAATATGTTGTGTCGCTATGTTGATTTAAAGCTAAACGCATTACCGTCGACAGTCACCGTGAGATGAGTTTCGTCGAATTTCTTTCCAGAATAAATTCAGTTTCACCTCTACAAATGCTATTCGCATACTCTCATAATTGATTTCTTCTCGAATTTCGCCGCCCGCCGTGGTGGCGAAGTGGCTTTGGCGCTGCGCTGCTAAACCCGAGGGCACGGGAACGAATCCTGGCCGCGTCGGCCGCACTTCAAAAGGAACGAAATGGAAAAGTGTGCATTGGGCGCACGTTAAACAACCGTAGATGGTCAAAATTAATTCAGGTTCCCCCTCTACGGCGGGCCTCATAAACATATCGTGGTTTCGCCTCGTAAAACCCAAGAATACTTTTTTTAATTTTGCCCTATATTCCCAGTAGAAGTAAATCAGTTGTTTTGTGCCTATATAGACATTTATTATGTGTTATATCGTGCCCTGTTCGCGCACCTAACGTGGAATGGAATTGCTGTAGAACACGGTGAGCGTGTTGTGCATGTATAGCGCAACATAGCGGCCATGTGCGCGTATGGCGCTGGTCACGTCTTCCACTTATGTGTCCCTAACTCGCTGAACAGCGTTTGCATAACTAGCAATGCTTAAGTTTCTTAAGTTTGCTCGGAAGAGTTAGGGTTCGAAGTGAAGATTTCTCACCTGCTGTGTAACAACAACTAAGTGGGTGTTAAGCGCAGTTTGAGAATGTAATGTAGATTCGGCCTCGTTTGGCGAAAGCATGTTCACGTCACAGTATACGGTGCATGCACCTTCCACCTGAGCGAGTGCAATTTGCACAAGATGCGTTCCACTTGAGCACTTTATGTTTTTTCTTATTTAGTTTGGACATTACTATGTCCACTTATCATTATGATTTTTCTCCGATGACTGTAGTCATTACTTGTAAGCTGTTCTTTTCTGCGAACAATGCCAAACGATATTTTAGTCGCCCATGAGTGCACTCAGTAAAATGAGTTGGGACCTCTGTCATTGCAGAATAAACCTCATTGTATACCGTCTACCAGCCTATTTCCATGAATAGACATAGGGTTATCGGCCTGAAGTGCATCAAATTTATATATTAAATTCTGAATTCATAACTGCTACCGTCTCGTCAATGCTGAGAAATTCGTCAATGTTCCTCGCGATGGCCTGATGAACTGAAATTCCTACCCCTCATTCGCGCTTCTCAAAAACACCTTCTAGCAGAAGGCGTGACTCAGCGCTGCATTTCCCTAACTAGTCCTTCTAGCCTCGCTAGTCGCCATGAAATCCAAAGTAGTGTTTGATGATTTCTACGCAACAGGTTGGACTTCGTATGGGGCTCCACAGCCACGAGAAATCGAAGGCCAACAGTTTCTTCCGAAATTCACGTTGTATGTAACGGCCGGTAATGTGCCGAGGACTGATAACGGTTCTTGGAGTGCTAGAGTGTCTTTCGTCACCTTTCACTCGGCAATACCCCTGAGGATCCTAGAATAATTCTAATGGAGGCGAAAAGCAAAAACGCCCGTGTGCTTGCGTTGTAGAGCACGTTAAAGAACCCCAGGTGGTCAAAATTAATCCGGAGCCCTCCACTACGGCGTGCCTCATAATCAGAAGTGGTTTTGGCACGTAAAATCCCATAAGATAGAAAAATTCATCCTAAAAGGATCCTAGTTCGGCAGAGCTGTCAGTTGTCGTATAGTCCATTTCTTGAGGAAACGGAGGGGTCCTTCTGATCAAATCAGTTTTTCGCAATGACGCCTAGGCACCTAGTCAGAAGCGTTTCGTGTAGCGGATCCTGATGTTTCGGAAGGAGTGTGTTCATTTGTGCAGAATACCAATACTTGTTGCTTGGCATCCTTGTTGCTTGGCATCCCTGAAAATTTTCTCGTTGATGGAGGAGGCGGGCTCTTGGACCTGTGAGCTGCCCTTGGCGAATGTCTTGCGGGGTCGGATGCGCCATGCACGTCTCCATTCTTAAGACGTGCCCTGCGTAAAAGAAAAGGAGGCCGCTTATGAGCAAGGGTCGATTTTTGTTACACGGAGAGCACTGCACTTAATTAGATGGGTCTGATGTAATTTTTTTACAGACATTCTCTATGAGTACCTAAATATGGCAGAACTTTGTTCTCAGACGCCTTTTTAGTTATACATTATTATGTAACTAAGAACAAGAGATCCCGTTGCAGTTTCTAACTGTGCGACCTCTTTCTGTAAAACATCTACTTTAGATACCTATGTACCACTAATTAAACAATAAACTTGACTCTGAATAGGTCTGCCGGGAACAAAATTCAATTTTATTGCTGAGAAACTTGAGTATAGAAAATGTCACGCCGAAGGCTAATCTATTTGGACGAGCCCTTTGTCAAGAACTAGTATTATACATGATGACACAGCAGTAAATTTATTGCTGCTGTTTCCTGTGACAAAAATTATTGTGACGTTTTGCTTCGTGAACGCGGGTTAGGTACAAGCGTATCGGTGCTGTTCTGGAGTTTCTAAGCTATGCCGTCCGGCCTCACATAACCACATTGTCGCAAGCCGCCTAGCACGTTCTTCGGAAGTCTCCTGGGCATGCCTAGCCCGTGCCTTTTGCCGGTCTTGTTCAGCTCGTGCCCGGCGCTTGCCGACTACTTCGGGGTTGGTTATCTCGAGCTCAGCATGACGCCGCTTGCGTTGCTGCTCCGTCCTTCGCGCTCGGCTTCTCGATTGCCAGACGAACCCGGTACATCCATAGCGCACACAGAGCCCATAGCAACTGCCGGAACTGAACCTAACACGCCTCCGCCTACCCTGCTCCTCCGCGCGTGCCTCCTCTCCACCTCCAGGCGTCCTCCTCCTCCTCCGGCGCTCACTTCCCTCTTCCAGCTAGGCGCCCTCCGACTTACGGTGAATTCCATTGGAAGAACAGGAGCAGGGCGCCGCGCAGTGCGGAACCGGGTGGCAGCGCAGTGAGAGCAGGGATACTCGGCCCGCCACTGGAATACGGCGTGCATTCGGGGAGCAGATGGGAGGGGGACGTGTGAGGAGAAATGTACCACGTGAATAAAGCAATCGACGTCCCAGCATTTTCTACAGGAGAGCGGCAAAACACGCGTGATCGTGTTCTGATCTGTCGAGCTTAACGCTGTGGCCGTTTGCGGCCACGTACTACATACTTTTGTGCAGCGCTGACGCATCCACAACGTTTCCGCCTGCGAAGATCTGAAACTGCAACTTGAATCTGAAGTTGAGATCCAGCAGCTTTGGCTGCTGTCACCGTCGAGCGTCTCAAGCACTTCAGCAAGGCGAAGACGCTTTGCTGCAGCTGTCCCCCGCGCATCCTACGAGAAGCAAGGCGGACTGGAAATGCCAGTATCTGTCGCTGAATCGCTGCGAAGCTCGCTCGTATACTAACCAACGTCAAAATCACCGGGGCCAACAAAACACCAACTACGCTTGGCTGCCGCCATTGCCGCTACGTGCGCCGGCTGGAGCAAAATGAAATGAGGAGGATATGACGCTTTAAGTCACCTGACCATCTCCGTACTCCGCTTTTCAGGCGAGAGCAGCCCGGACTGTGCCCGGCTGCCCTCGGCGCAGCGAAGCTTCTACCACTGGACGCCGGCGCTCCCACTCCTGTTCGACCACTGAAACACGCCGCCTCTGTAAAGAGCACTTTCATCGTGCTTTTGAGTGCTCACGACCTTCCAATGGAATTCGCCATTAATCTCGCCGATTCCACAGGCGGGGTATGTACGCTTGCGCATAAGAAATGAAAAGCGGGTGGGGGGTGCAGATGATTGGCAGTTTTTACACCTGCAGCAGAATTTGCTCCGTCTTTGTTAATCGCGGTGCAAGACATTACATTTCTTTGCCCTTTCATGTTTTGCACATTGGTGGCCCTGAAGCTTCCAGTGATTGGTAGTCAATAACTATGAACACAAATTACTAATGCATGATCCCGGTGGTAGCGGCCGCCATATTTAATGTGCTTTTGCAAAGGTAATATCAAACCTAGCGCTGTATGTCTACCGCCATTGTAAAGATAGTTGAACGAAATCCCTTTATAACGTCCTTTATAACCAGCATCTAGAGGTGGGTTATAAACCTGCAGAGGTCGATATATTACTTTACCTTTGGCTTCTCTATATTAACGTTGTGTGCACAGCTTCCACGTTTCTAGCGGTTTATTTACACGGCGCGCGCTGCTCGCACACCACCCGACGACCGCGGGTTCCAGCACGCCGAGCGCGATGCAGCCTGCCGCGGCTGCATCGCGCCGGCCCAACCACACGGGGCTAGTCGTACGCGCATGGCTACGCGTCAACGAGGCCGTGCGCGCTTTTCCTACGCGTCAGGCAGTGCATGATACTGAGCATGATACTGAGCATGACTTTCCCTGCCTCCTCTCTCTCTAGTCCATCTCTAACATTCTCCTCCCTGGGCTATCGATCGTTGCTGTTGCGCGTGAGCAAGGAGACAAGTGCGGCAGCTCCTGCAATGCCTTTGCGGGGGGTCACGCCTAATTACGGCGTCCAGCGGGCATTGTTGCATCCCCCAAGGAGCTTCAGAATGCATTGTGGTGTCTCCGAGGGCGCGTCAGAGGGCATTGTGGCCTGGCTCTAACGAAACATTCGGTTCTGGATGGATGGATGGATGGATGGATGAGGCTGAACCCTTTAAATCGGGCCGTGGCATACGCCACCTAGCCATGACTATGAACATATTTTGTACTTTGTGGTGGTTGAAATTTCACCCCTGCCTTGATTTTATCCACCAATCAGATAACCTCTGTTTGGTTATTTCTATCCGCTTAAAGTCTATTTTGCCTTCACTGTCCCTAAACCCCAATGCTTTGAAAAAATCAGCCCCGTTGCTTTGCACTGTAGGGTTAAGCCCTTTACAGAAAAGTATGAGGTGTTCAGCCGTTTCCTCTTCTCCACACGCACAGCACAACGTGTGCTGTGCGTGTGGAGAAGAGGAAACGGAGGAAGAGGATGTACTTGACTCGGTACATCTTAGTCCGCAATACTCCCGTCCTGGCTTCAAACAACAAAGAGCTTCCCCTAGAATTATCATAGATATTTTCTTTGGCAATTTCTTGCTTGAAAATTCTGTATGTTCCCAGTGCTGATTTCGTCTGCATCCCTGTTTTCCACAGACCCCTCTCTGTTTCCTTAACCTTTTTCTTAACCGATGTTTCCTGGTTTGCACCCCTCCTGCAGTCCAAATATTTGATTGACAGTTTTCTGGTCAGCTTCCTCCACTTTGTATCAACATTCCTCATGTACAAATAACTGAAAACTCTCCTTGCCCACCGCTTTTCTGCCATTTCTCTCAATCGCTCCTCAAATTCTATCTTGCTGCTGGCTTCCCTGCCCTCGAATGACGTCCATCCCATGTCACCCTGTACCCCCTGATTTGGTGTATTTCCGTGTGCTCCAAGAGCCAGTCTACCCACCCCTCGCTGCTTAACTTCAAACCTTGCTCGAACCTCTGATCTCATGCACAGGACCGCATTGCCGAAAGTCAAACTAGGGACCATCACCCCTTTCCAAATCCTTCTCACCACTTCGTACCTATTGTAATTCTACAGTGCCCCATTTTTCATCACAGCTGCACTTCTGCTACCTTTAGCCGTTACATATTTTTCATGTTCCGTTAGATACTCAGCCCCATTGTTTATCCACACTCCAAGATATTCGTACTTATCCACCACCTCCAGCGTAACCTCCTGTATCCTATGCTCGCTGCCCTGATTATCATTAAAAATCATGACTGCCGATTTTTCTTTACTAAACTTCAAACCTAAGCTATGTCCCTCTTTACCACAGATGTCCATTAATCTCTGCAAGTCTTTCTTGCTGTCAGCCATAAGTACAATGTCATCCGCATGCATCAGTCCTGGTAATGACTGTTTAATCCATTCTCCTTGCTTGAAAAAGGAAAGGTTGAAGCCAAATCCGCTCCTCTATAGTTTTTTCTCTAATCCTTGTAAATACAGCATGAACAACAGAGGTGACAGAGGGCACCCCTAGCTAAGCTCCTGCTGTATCTCTATAGGGCCAGATACCTTGTTTTCCCATTTTATAAGCACCTTGTTACTTTTGTAGATGTCCTTTAAAAGATTACTTACTCCATCTTCCACATCTAGAGTGCCCAGTGTGTCCCATAAATCCTTTTGGACTACACTCTCATAGGCTCCCTTGATATCCAGAAATGCGAGCCATAGGGGCCTGTGTTCCTTTTCTGCTATTTAAATACACTGCGTCAACGAGAACAGATTATCTTCTAACCTTCTTTGTTTCCGGAACCCATTTTGTAGTTCCCCCAGCACCTCCTCGCTCTCCACCCATGCCTGCAGTCTGTCCTTTATAATCTGCATCACCACCCTGTAAAGCACTGACGTCACTGTTATGGGACGGTAGTTGTTTATGTCGGCTTTGTCCCCCTTTCCCTTATATATCATGCTCATCCTGCTCAGTCTGCACCCGTCGGGGGCTTTACCGTCCATTATCATTTTGCTCACTGCCTCTCTTAATGCTTGCTTAGATTTTGGGCCCAATTCCTTTATTAACATTATTGGGATGCCATCAGGACCTGTCGACGTGCTACCAGGAACCCTCTTCTCTGCCCTTTCCCACTCCCTTTGTGCCAGTGGAGCCACTGCACTGACTAGTCCATCCTCACCTGATTGAGCACATGCTATGTTTCGTTCTTTAAATTTTTCTGTCATCATTGTTCTTATATGTTACATTGCCTCATCTCCCTCTAGTCGAACACCTTGAGCTGTAACTATAAACCTCTGCTCTAGGCTAGTCTTTTTACTCAAGGAGTTGAGATGTTTCCAAAATTTCTTCGCTGCTTTTCTATCCTTTTTGTTTACTTCTGACAACCATTGGCTCCCCTTTCTTCTGATCTTCTCATTGATCAAATGGGATGCTTCCCTTCTACAGTTTAAAAAGTTATTCCATTTTCTGCCTACATCAGCTTCTGGTTCACCCCTCTGCTTTGAATATCTGTGTTCCCTGGATGCTTCCTGACGTTTCTCTATGACCTTCTTAACCTCCTCATCCCACCAGCTCTTGGGTTTACGTCTTCTGTTCCCTTTTGTCCTGACGCGTACCTTAGCAAGCTCTAGCTCAAATAGCCCTGTTAAATTTGCATATGTCCATTCTGTTTTTTTATCCTCTGAAATTACTTCCTCAATTTGCTGGGTTGATATTTCAAGCTGCTTTTCCGCATTCTCTACGCATTCTCCGCAGTGCCTTTGCGGGGGGTCACAAATAATTACACTGTCAAGAGGATAATGTGGCGACGCCCAGGGAGCTCCAGAGGACATTGTGCACATTCGACGCGGTACAAAGGTCAAAACGAGTTTCTCGCGTCGCCTTTCCTTCCTGCCGCGCTCCTGTCACGTATACACACGCTCTGAACGAACCCCCGACGAGGTATCCCAGAAGACAGAACCACCTGCAGCAGTGGGAAAGTCGAAGGAAGAGGCACAGAAAGCTTCGCTTTAAATATGTTAGGCGTAATGTTTAAGGGATAGGAAGAGAGCCATGTAGATCAGACAGCAAACAAACGGGGATTACCGATATTCTAGTTGACATTAAGAGAAAGAAATTATGTAGGATCTCCTCAGGGAGTTATCTGAATGATGCGTAAACATTTCGCAGTAACGACGTGGTGTTGAGCGTTGACAGTGCTGGCAATCCTAGCACTGCTCAGCGGCTGCCGTCATCTTGGCACCATTACGGTAAAGGCGACAGCGCTGGGGCGACATGAACCGCTCCGCAAGGCGGCGCAACATGAGCCGATGAGGCAAGCGAACTACTGCAGGTGGCGGTGCCAGGTGCGCTGTTCCGATCCGAAGCCACGGCTGCTACACAGTTCTGGCTAACTAAATGTGTGCCTAGTGCGTGTATGATTGCACACGTCACGTGGCCACAGAGACACTGCTCGCGCGTTCGTCGCAGTCTTCTTCCACAGCTTGATGCTGGCTTTATGTTGAAAGCGATTGTCTTACGCGAAGGACGGACGAACGGACAGTTTTCTCGTTGGGCAACTATAGAAGTGCTTACGCATTTTTAAATGGAGCTGGGCAGGCCATGCAATGCGTAGGGCAGATGACTCGTTGACCATTGGAGTTACAGAAGGGGGGCCAATGAAGGGAAGCGCCGTCAAGGACGGCAGAAAATTAGGTGGGTTGTTGAAATTAAGAAGTTTTCAGGCGCAAGTTGGGGAATCAGCTAGCGCAATACAGCTGTTTTTCAGATCGCTGGGAGAGGCCTTCGTGCGGCAGTGGACAAAAAAAGAATTGGCTGATGATGACGATGAAATAAAAATTGAGCCTCACTGGTACCCTTCATCTCGTCCTCTCTTGATGTATACTTTGCTTGACATTGCCCCGCTGCTCTAAAAAGTAAAATTGATGTTTGTGAGCGGAGTGCGACACTTGCACTGAGTGCCACGTGCACACTTTTTTTCCTTCTCCTCGCCACTCGAAACAGAAAGAAGTAATTTGCGCCTGCATGCGTGTAGCATCGCGATTGCCACCTCATCAAACAGGGCCCTAACTTGTCGCACCGAAAACGAGTGACCGCGCCTTTCTCCTCTTTGCTCGACGCGTTAACACCGTAGAGTTTCACACAGTAATTACTATAGAGGGAATTGTGGCGCTAGTGGCTACAGGAGCTGCAAGCACTAGAATGGTGTTTAGTACGTGGATGCGTGCCTAAACATAGTCCTTATGACTCTCAAACGGCTTTGCGACTTTGCATAGTGATCGTTTTCAAGAAAGTGAATGAATAAATTATAGGGTTTTACGTGCCAAAACCACGATCTGATTATGAGGCACGCCGTAGTGGGGGACTCCGGAAATTTGGACCACCTGGGGTTCTTTAACGTGCACCTAATTGTAATAACACAAGTGTTTTCGCATTTCTCCCCCATCGAAATGCCGCCGCCGTGGCCGGGATCCGATCCCGCGACCTGTTTTCAAGAAAGTATTGCGTTATAAGTAATTAAATAAACTATGATAAAATTGCCTGAAGACAGGATTCGAACACAGGGCATCTAGCACAGAATCCCGACACTGAAACCATTACGTTACAAACAGTGGCGTAGCCAGAAATTTTTTTCGGGGGGGGGGGGCTCAAGTTGCAACGCGGCCTCCTCCTTATAAACGTTGTCGAGGCATCAAATACATGAATAATAACTGCATTGCCATTGCCAATGCCATTCTATATTAGGTGCTGAAAACGAATTATTTAACGCTACGCACAGTCAATACAAGTAAATTATGTCTTTGTTTCATAAAAGAATAGCTTCGTATGTCCCAAAAATGCTGGCAGTAATAGCTGATATCAATGCTTCCGCGTTTTTTTTTGTCTATCTAATAAGTAAACGAAATATCACGCGAACTTTAGAACTATATCAGTTCGAAACCAGTAAAGCAGTGCA
This sequence comes from Dermacentor silvarum, assembly GCF_013339745.2. NCBI lineage: Eukaryota > Metazoa > Arthropoda > Arachnida > Ixodida > Ixodidae > Dermacentor > Dermacentor silvarum. The sequence continues at coordinate 212,929,219 of NC_051157.2, forward strand.
TGCAGCTGGTATGAAAAACGTAAAGGCCATAAAATGAACAAGTTGACAAATATTTTGATGAATTTTTGTCATTTAACAACCTTGTTTACATATTTGTACATATGCAACGGCCAGGGAAAAGCCACAATGACGCTGTCCTTCGTTGCAATGGATTGCGTATGTCCCAAAAATTGTGGCAGTAATAGCTGATATCAATATAAAGGTCGTATATTGTAAGTGCACCGAAATTATAGTTGCGACAACGAGTACATATAAAAAGCAGAAGTTCCGCAAAATATACATTAGAAATGCGAAGATAGAATGGAATATACATATGCCAAGATAAACGGCAAGAAAGTGTCGCGTGAAACCAAGTTCACTGCTTGTATACACAAAACCTCGCAACAAGATATTTAAATATACGTATAAGTCTGCAATAAATCTACGTATCTAAGGAAACGTCATTGTATATAATGCGTCAAACAAGACAAATAAACATGTTGCGCAGTCACAGATAGTAAACTTCACGCATACGAGTATAAAGAAAGACGATCCAGACAAGAACAAAACCATGATCTCAGAAATTGTGATATGCATTTGAGCCATGCTGCGATCGCGACAGCACCATGTGGCTAGAATAAGAGAAAAAGAATGCAGAAATCAATACGAAAATGCGTATTTTAACTGCCTGCACAGCGGCAACAATTATTCTGCACCGAAAGTCAAAGAAGGCTATTGCTTCATTTCAAAAAAGAAGTAAATACATGTAGCTAAAAAGGAAAGAAAAGGACAAACGAAAGCCACAGATGATGCGGCAAGTTGATTTACCTAACATCCGAGTGCGTTTTGGGAAACGCCGCGTGTGCCGGGCTTTCAATGAGCAAGGTTTGTCAAAATTGGTTATTGATGTCCCCGTAATTTTTGTATTCCCAGGATAATTTTGATCATCATGCTAACTGTTACAATAAACGGTGAAAATTTCTGTCGTTTTAAAAGCTAATGAACAGTCATACGTTTTCATAATTACGAGCTTATATAGGAACGTGAAGGAACAGATATTTTTACAGGCATTGATTTTTGCTGCTTCGCTATCTAAACGATAAACTTCACTCGGCGGGGAGGTTTAGCGAAGCGTTCAGTAACTTCGGACACGTTGATGGCGACGTCTCTGTGGGCGTATAGAAGCGCCAGCATAACCATGCGTTCCTCATTGTAAAGCGCAAGTGGTTTTTTTAGTAATCTCACATTTGAAAATCTCTCTGCGCTGGCAGTGGCACTGGAAGGGCGACTAGAATATGCAGCAGTTTGTACTAGAGCACTGCACGGGCCGATTTTTTCAGCCCGGACCCGGCCCGGGCCCGTTTTTACGTTGGGCTGCCCGCCCGAGCCCGAACAAAACTTTTATGGCGAGACCCGGGCCCGGCCCGGGCCCGGAAATAATCTACGTTACCCGCCCGGCCCGCCACCCCTTTACCTTAGGCCAGAGGCCCGGCCCGAGCCCGGCTCGAACCCGGCCCGAGACCGAAAAATACATGTTTTTCAGAGTTGACACCCCCGAGAATAACTCGCTGCACGTTACATGCACACCACCAGAAAGCCCGAGCCCGGCCCGGGCCCGGGTCAAAAAGCACACGCCGTGCCCAAGCCCGTGAAAAAACTGCTCTACCCGGCCCGGCCCGGCCCACGGGCCGGGCCGGGCCCGGGCTTTCGGGTAAGCCCGAGCCCGTGCAGTGCTCTAGTTTGTACACATGTACATATAACCTGCAGTCTCCATGAGAGGGGGCATCTATTCCTGTACTAAAACCTAAAAACACTTCGATATCGTTTCTTCAGCACCACACTCGACAAGGTAGACAGCCGTCCTCTTACGGAAGCCACAATTCTTGGTCCCTGGTCCCAGCCGACGTCGGAACGAACTGCTTTAAAAGCGCTATTACGCTTTTGAAAAGAAACAGGACTTAGTGAAAACTATAGAATTGTGCGGACAGATGTGTTTTTTTTTCTTTTCTTCTTTTTAATCTTGTTTTCTAATCTTTTCTGCCCTTACCCCATCCCCCTGTGCAGAGTAGCCAATCGGACACTTAACCTGGTTGACCTCTCTGTCTTTCACCTCTTAATAATGCGATAGCAATTATATGGACACTCAAAAGCAGATTTCTGCCGTCGCCGTCGCCGTGAGGTTGCGTATGACGTCAATGGAGATTAAATCGTCGCCGCGCGCCGAACGCTGTATGTGCGAGTGAAAGGGCGCGAGGGGCGCGCGCTTTCACGTGGAGTGAACGCACGGCGGAGAACAAACGCGAGTTCTGCGCCGTGCTCCCTTAAGGGCTGCAGAAGTAGGCGTCTCTTTCCAATCACCATATATGTAGAGCAAACGCGCCTTCTTCCGACGCGCGAGAGGCCGTGGAGGAGGGGGGGGGGAGGGGGAGGGAAGGGAGGCGACGTTTAGCTGCGGCACCAAGTGCCTATTTATATCAGAGGCTCCGGCAACAGTCAACAACGCCGCACGCATTTTGAGCGAACGCGGGCAAAACGCCGACGGCGTCGACAACAGTTCTGCGTGTAGCCGGTGCTGCTGCATGTCCAAGTTTATACAGCTGATAAAGCTACTATCATTACTCCGTATAGCTCTCTACAAATTTGCTATCGCAATTGATGCTTCGCCTTTCAGGTGAAACTGCGACAACTTTTTTTCCTTCCTTCCTTCCTTCCTTCCTTCCTTCCTTCGATATCGTTGCCATCCTTGTTTACGTACCTTGCACAAACAGTAAGCTGTTTGATTCCAGCAATATCCGTCGTTTCGTCAGCAAGTACGGAGAAGCAGCCTGCAGCGTTCACTTTTGCATCTAGGCTTTCTTTGATAATTTCACCACAAATTTCTATAATTTGGTTTTGTTCGTCTGGTTTAAATACGAGGCATTACTGGGGCAACTTTCCAAATGGTTCTTCAGATGTGCATCTCCACAATCAGCTCACATGCGAAGAAGCGCTCTGGAAATAGCTGTATTTTCAGCGGGGGCTTTGCTTAAATCCATAGGACCAGTGTCCCTATCGCCACGGAGAGCAAGACCTTGCCGCCCGCAAAAAAGAACTGTCTCAAATTAAATAGGCCGTTGAGTTCCTTCTGTTTTCTCTTATTGTACTTTGCCTGCCCTGGTCCAGCTTATCGATCACATGTGGGCGCGCTTCCTGAAAATGTTTGGAGAAAATTATCAGATGCCAGCTGACAGTCACGGTGATATTTAATATTTTCGTGTGTGTGGAAGATTGCGAGCGCGTGCTTCCATTTCTGGAACGGCTTGGACACACGCGTTCAAGTGCGTGCATGTTGGCCCAATTTTATAAAAACATTAAACCCAGAAAGTTCCAGAATTAAAAATCAGAAGCACGCCTTTGGAAATGTCAGTGCACTTTTCGCGTCAAAAGTGTATGAGAACTTTATACCCATCAAGTTTCCTAATTGAAATCCATGCGCTCCGTAGATTTCGGTGCCGCTGCGAGATGCCGCGACGCGCCCGCTCGCTATCGAAAATCCCTTGAAAATTTGTGTTCGGCTGGGGCTCCTTACGTTATGTGACTCCAGGTGCATGGGCGTTTCCACGAAATCCAGCCCGAGTTCGCAATTTTCGCGGCGAAATGTCTTTTCGAGTGTCAAAAAGACATTGTAGACAAAATCCACAATGATTCCCGGCGCCGGTGGTTGTTTTGGCCGGCGGTGCATGACAGCACGAAAAAATTTCGGGGGGGGGGGGGGGCTGAAGCCCCATCAGCCCCCCCCCCCTGGCTACGCGCCTGGTTACAAACGCAAGGACAAGCAGGACCACTGCAATTAGCAGCTATTAGGCGTGTTCGCAGAGTCTTCTGCATTTAAGTTATAGACTGCGTTATAGACTGCGTTGAAATTGGGACCAGTGAAGGCAGATAAAGCGAAATAAACAAAAATCCACAAGAACATCTGAAGCTACAAGCACGAATATCACAAAAATTCATGTACTAATCGTCACTCCTACGGTGGCTAAACGATCGCAGAGCCAGGGTTGCCTCAATTAATTATTGTATCATTAGCACCTCTATGGTTAGCACCATTCGGTGCGCTTCTTTGGTCGTTATCAGAATCGATGCCCAAGATTTCAACTTGCGCAAGATTCGCAGCGTACTCGATGACGAAGTTCACAATTGAGGTCGCTGCTATCGCTGGGGCGCGGACACCTTCTCATGCGCTATTTTTAGGCTTCGCGGGCTTTCTCTTTTTGTTGGACAAAGGTACTACACAAGATGTAGGTTGCCTTAAGGAGGCGGTCCCACTCCGGCGGCACGAGGCCCCGTTTTCAGTACTTTTGGAGCATCCGTGGCGGCTCTTCTACTGAGAATATAAAGTCGTGGTATATACCATAAAAAAAGCTTAATTCTTGTAGATTCCAGCTATATATATATATAATACAAAGAAATTGATTATTGTGATATAGAAATAAATCCTTAAGAACAAGCATGTGATACATGGTTCTTGCGAATTGTGTCTCAGTTGGGACCCTATTTAGAAGGAACTACCGCGTTTACTGCATTGCGGCTTGCTCTGTATAGCTTTAGGACATATTTATCTATTTCCTAGATGCAGCAAAATACTGTTGAATTTTTTACTTTTGGGATAATTTGCTTTTGAAAATTGCCAAATATCGCAATCTTCTGTTGTAAACAGCCCGGCAACTACACGTTCAAGGAAGCTACATTTTGAACAAATTAGAGTTCAAGGAATTTCCATTTAGGACGAAAAATTTCATTCATGTACCTTTATTAGTTTTCCTAATAATGCGAGCGAAATTAAGCAATATTTAGAATTCTGGGTCTACTTTTGTCCATTTTTGCGGGAAGGTACTAAAGCTACGAAGCTGTGGCTTTAAAACTAATAAAGGTACATGCATTAAATTTTGCGTCCTAAATTAAAATTTCTTGAACTCTAATTTTTCCAAAATTTAGATTCCTTGAGCGTGTAGTTGCCGGGCGGTTTACAACAGAAGATTCCGATATTTGGCAATTTTCAAAAGCAAATTATCCAAAAAGTAAAAGTTCTAAATTATTTTGCTGCGTCTAGGCATAGTATATAGGAGGCTATGGTCTAGGAAACAAATAAATATGTCCTAAAGCTACATAGGAGGCTATGGTCTAGGAAATAGATAAATATGTCCTAAAGCTACAGAGCAAGCCGCAATGCTGTAAATGCGGTAGTTTCTTCCAAATATGGTGACAACTGAGACACAGTTCGCAAAAACCATGTATATCATGCTTGTTCTTGAACATTTATTTCTAAAGCACATTACTCAATTTCTTTCTATTATATATAATTGGAATCTACAAGAATTAAGCTTTTTTATGGCATATACGACAACTTTATATCCTAAGTAGAAGAGCCGCCACGGTTGCTCCAAAAGTACTGAAAACGGGGGGGCTCGTGCCGCCGGAGTGGGACCGTCACCTTAAACGCTGTCATCGTTCATTTCTCTATATCCTCTACAGCTTTTGCATTGGTGACTTATCTATTAGGGAATGTAATGAAAGGTTAGCAAAGTAAATGTAATTATTTTAAAATGCAAAATGAAAAAAAAAACAAACAAAAACTGTCAGCCCTTCCACTGGGGTGGAGATGGAAGACCAGTGAAGCTGTACTATAGTGGGAATTATGTATTTCCAACTATGACTATTAAGATGTGATGATGTAATTGGTTATTTGAACTATTAAAGAATGAGAAATATATATGATCCGGTGGTTTTCATTTATTTAGTGACCACAGGGGCCATGGCCTTATGGTCGCTATGGTACACCGCCATAGGATGTATGGCAAAGGTTGGCACGTTCTTCACCCGCCGTGGTTGCTCAGTGGTTATGGTGTTGGGCTGCTGAGCACGAGGTCGCGGGATCAAATCCCAGCCACGGCGGCCACATTTCGATGGGGGTGAAATGCGAAAACACCCATGTACTTAGATTTAGGTTCACGTTAAAGAACCGCAGGTGGTCCACTACGGCATGCCTCATAATCAGATCATGGTTTTCGCACGTAAAACCCCATAATTTAATTTTGGCACGTTCTTCATAAACAGGTCAAAAACGCCGCGCGCGTTTGGTGCGAACGAGGTCAAAACGCCGCCGCCGTTGACAGCAGTTCTGCGCGTTGCGAAGCATCAATTGCGATAGCAAATTAGTAGCGAGCTATACGGAGTAAGAATATTAGTCTTATCGGCTGTATAGACTTGGACACATTCGCTTACTAACTGAATTAACAAGGATGGTGTCAGCACGCACACACAGACATGAAAAGATCACACTCGATGACCGCACTCAACCACTGTCAAAACGCTGGCGCGTCAGCAGCAGCGAGCGAAGGTTCATGTGGTCTATCGCTTCAACGGAAATTGAGCGCCGAAAGCACAGCGCATGCAAAGGTAGGAGCCGTGTTGCAGATCGCTTTCAAGATACGGCGCGCGACCGCGAGTCGCCGCGCAAAGTACGCAGTTAATTGCTCGCAGAGCAATAGCCGCACTCCCTCCCGCGCTTCCTTCCCCCTTTCTTCCTTTCGCGTGAGTGATTGAGTCGCCAGTTCCCCTTGTGCCCGGTCGCAAGTTACGCATTTGGTGCCGCAGCTAAACGTCGCCTCCCCTCCCTCCAGTCCCTTTCGCGCGACGGAAGACGGCCTTTCGCGCGACGGAAGAAGCCGCGTTTGCTCTCCGCCGTGCGATCGCTCCCCGTAAAAGCGCGCGTCCTTCGCGCGCTTTCACTTGCATATACACCATACGGCCAATGAGAGTTTTTTTCTACACGCGGACACGACCATCGCAGACTGAGCCCTTAACTGCTTCACTGTAATATATATATATATATATATATATATATATATATATATATATATATATATGGGGTGGTTCATTTTAGCGGCGCTAAATTTTGAAAAATTGCCTGTGGCGATAGCACAATTATAATCCTTGATCTAAACAACTTGATGAGACGGCCATTACTTCCACGAGACATCAACACGCCTAATTGAAAAATAATTTAATTATGCTAAATAACTTTTAATTAATTTTTATGGCACATCTTTCAATCTACGAATTATAGCTGCTGAGTTCCCAATGCGTGTCCACTTGGAACCAATTCTCAGGACTGAACCAGTTTCGCGATATTAATTTTCAAAGTGTCCGACGAAATGCGTGGGTGTTCTAATTAACGTTGTGCTTTAATGCATGAAACAACGTTTTCCTCAAAAAGTTAACTGGAGCGCCTATGCATTTAGTCGGACACTTCGAAAATTTTTATCTCGAAATTGGTTCAGTCCTCAGAATTCGTTCCAAGTCGATACGCCTTGCGAAATCAGCGGCTATAATTCGTAGTTTGAAAGATGTGCCGTAAAGTAATTAATTAAAAAAGTTCAATAACGTAATTGTGTTAATTATTAAATTAGGCGTTTTGATTTCTCGTGGAAGTAATGGCCGCCTCATTGAGTAGCTTAGATCAAGGATCATAATTGTGCTATCTGCCACAGGCAATTTTAAAAAAATTTGGTGGTGCTAAAATGAAACACCCTGTATACTGGTGACTAGCGTGAAAAACTCCCATCAAAATAAGCGATCGCCGTTCGCGTAAGGCCCTCTGTAATCTTTTTTTTTTCAATTATCGCCGACATTAAGTAGAGACAGCCGGTATATCGAAAGGCTGGGGGATAGTCGGAGGAACGCTTTCTGGATCCCCTCCGCCCCCTTTTTTTGTTTGCGAGAGGAGTTGCCATGTTTCTTCCAGCTTGAGTGTGCATACAAAGTACGTACCGTGCACAGTCCTGTCGTGTGGTTGCAGAAACCGTCGTCAAAACACGAACTGCACGGCTGCCCTTCACTGTAGACCGGCTCTGTGAGAATGTTGCCCCTGCGTCGACGAGCAGAGATTAAGCATGTCACGTGTTCAAACCTTAAGGGGACACTAAAGAGAAGCAGTAAACCAGTCCATACTGATAAAATATTTTTTTCACAAACCTTTTTTTGTTCACTTTGTGATAAGAGGTTCACTACTCCAATGGCTATTGAAGGCCAAAGTTTCACTTTTTTAACTTCGCGCCTAAACCCTCGCGCTAGTACGTCAGTGTGACGTCATGGATGTAAAAGTATTTTGTCATATTTGGGTCTTTGCGGCTGAGTGAAAGTTCTTGAACGTTGTTTCAGTTCAGTATCTGGCGTTGTTAGAACACAATGTAGTCTATATTTTCCGATAAACATTTAACTAGGCCCGAGCAGACGCCGTAAAAATTTGTGACGTCGCGACGAGCTGATGCGGTAACCTCAAGGTGGCGCGGCCACTTGTCTCATTTTTGCACTTTTTACGTCTTATCAAGAGAAGAGTGGTTTTTTCAGTATTGTAGCAGCCTAATTTATTAATACAGCTGGAAGTATTTTCTCTTTAGCGTCACTTTAGCACAGCAAATGAGAGATAAAGAAGATATTATACTACTGCATCAATAAGTTGCTTAGCATTGAGGAGTAGCAGCTATCGCCGCTAACACCAGAGGGGAACCTGCCCGGAATTCATATCTCAAGGAGGGCCGCACCTATACCGGAGGCCACCAACAGGACTGTGCCCGTTTGGTGATTAAAAAATAAAGTAGCACTATCACACGGAAGACGAACCATTGTTTGCGATATCAAATAACTAAAAAGCTAGAAGAAGTTTTGTAGATTTATCAGCTGCACAAACTGCTGAAAACATTCGATTAGTAACTAAATTAACAAGCATGTTGTCACACCCGCACTGTCAAACAGATGCACATCTGACTCGATGACTGCGGGCAGTCGCTGTCAGAACGCTGGCGTGATGAAGAGCGGGAGAGAATCCCCCTTCGCGCTGCCTCAACGCGAACTAGGCGCACGAGAACATAGCGCACACCAAGCCATCAGCTATCTCGGGTAGCCTAGCCTTCGAACCCACTGCAGAGTTCCGCCAACATAAAGCGCACGCGGCCGCGCTCAGCCACCTCAGCTGAAGAGGAGATACGCACGTGAGATGATGGTGTGCACCTTCCCCGCCTTCTTCCCTCGCCCGCTGCATCAAGCCATCCTTCTCGGCTCACCCTCGCAAGCTTTCCCTCGCACCTACAGCATACGGCGCACGGCCGCGTCTTATCGCAGTTGGACTTAGAGATGGGCAAGAGAGAGAGAGAGAGAGAGAAAGGTAAAGGAAAGACAGGGAGGTTAACCAGAGGTTACCTCCGGTTGGCTACCCTGTACCGGGGGAGGGGTAAAGGGATGCGAAAGGAGAGAGAGAGAAAAATAGGTGAAAATAAAGAATAAACAAAAAGGAAGGAAACAAGAAAATCACACACGCACACTAAACAGAACTGTTTCTGTGGGCACTGTCATGAAGTCCGCGAAGGCGTTCTCGTGTTGCATTGTCTGAACGTTCCGTCCTAAGTAACACAATGCAGAGTCACAATTTGTCACTGAGTCCGGTGTCTTTCAAGTAACGCAGCAGTGCCTTCAGGGCGGCTCGCGCCGTTGTTTGTGTAGGCCAGTTTCGAAGGATGTTCTTTTCTGTTATTGGGCGTTTGTCCAGTTGATCTATTGTCGCTGAGAGAGCTGCTCTCTGCGGGTTGAAACGAGGGCACTCACAAAGAAGGTGTGCGATTGTTTCGTTGCACCCGCAGGATTCACAAAGTGGGCTATTGGCCATTCCGATACGAAAGGAGTACGCATTTAAAAATGCTACTCCAAGCCATAGACGGATTAGAAGTGTGCAGTCCCGTCGTGGAAGGTCGAATGGAATACGAAGCTGTAAATTAGGGTCCAGGGCATGAAGGCGTGCACTTGTGAAATCGGAGGAATTCCATTGTATCAATGTTAGTTCACGCGCAAGCGCGGAAAGTTTTTTCGCTGCGTCGGCTCTCGAAAGAGGAATGACAACGCAGTTGACACCGTCATGAGCAGATCGAGCCGCTGCGCCCGCTCGATCATTGCCATGTATGCCACAGTGACTAGGCAACCACTGATATATTATATTGTGCCCTTCATCAATTATGCGATGGTGTACTTGTCTTATCTCTGCGACGAGCTGCTCATGTGATCCATGGCGCAGTACTGAGAGTAAACTCTGTAGGGCTGCCTTGGAGTCACAGAAGATTGACCATGGATGGGGTGGTTCCTCCAGAATGAAATGAAGAGCCGCACGGAGGGCTACCAGTTCAGCAGCTGTTGTTGATGAGACATGTGACGTCTTTAGCTGCATCTTGACGGATCTTGCTGGAATCACCACTGCGGCAGCTGAACTTGTAGGTGTGACTGAGCCATCGACATAAACATGTACGCGGGCACTGTGAACCTCATGTAAAAGTCCTAACGTGGCCTGTTTCAGGGCAGATGACGGCATGTGAGCTTTTTTTGTGATTCCTGGGATGGTGAGGTGTATGTCAGGTTTGTGCAGGCACCATAACGGTGAGGATGGTCTTGCTGCAGGCATGTAGTTCGATGGCAACGAGGTATGATTGGCTGCAATTATACGACTGAAAGTTGTGTGTGGCCTTTCTGTAAGTAAAGATGCAAGATGGTGGGAAGGTAGTCGGGCAACGTGCCGAATATGCGCCCTGAGGGCGTCGGTGGCTAAGTACGTTGTTATTGGGTGGTCTTGCGCAATGACAATCGTTGCCGCCGTAGACGCACACTTCGGAAGACCGAGACACGTTCTTAGGGCTTGAGCTTGTAGTCCCTGGAGTACACGCAGGTTTGTTTTGCAGGTGTTGCCTAGCACCGGGAGCCTGTATCTTGCGAAACCGAGGAATAAGGCACAATAAAGCTGCAGCATTGACCGCACCGATGTGCCCCATGATTTTCCACCGAGGAATTTAAGGAGGTGTGTTATGGACGTTAACCTCTTCTTTAGGTATGAAACGTGCGGGCTCCATGAAAGGTCGCGGTCGATAATTACCCCTAAAAAGCGGTGTTTCCGTGCGTTTGCAATTGTTTGCCCATTGACACTTACAGAGTAAGGCCTCATTGCCTTCCGAGTGAATGTAACAAGGCAGCATTTCTCTGAAGACAGCTCCAAGTTCTGTTTTCGTAAGTACAGTGATGTTAACGTAGCTGCCTTTTGTAGCCTTGCTCGTACCTGCAGTCGTGTTACAGCAGACGCCCAGATGCAGATATCGCCAGCATAGATTGATATTCCAACGGTGTTGGGCAAGCATCTGACTAGGCCAACGAGCACTAAGTTGAATAGTGTCGGGCTCAACACCCCACCTTGTGGTACTCCACGGAATGTTTGGTAGTGAGTCGTGGCGCCATCCTCGGTCATCACGAAGAAATGTCTGTCGGTCAGATAGCTGCATAGCCACTGAAAAGTGCGGCCACCAATTCCGGCTTCAATCAGAGCCTCTATAATGGCATAATGTGCTACGTTATCGTAGGCGCCTTTTATGTCAAGGAACAATGCCGCAGTGAGTCGTTTCAGACGTTTTTGATGTTGAACAAATGTGACCAAATCGATGACATTGTCTATGGATGAGCGCCCACGCCGGAAGCCAGCCATAGCATCTGGGTACACATTGTATTTCTCCAGGTACCATTCCAGGCGCGTCAAAACCATTCTTTCCATTATTTTTCCGATGCAGCTGGCCAGAGCGATGGGGCGGTACGATGACAAATCTAACGGTGATTTACCTGGTTTGAGAAGTGGTACCAAGCGGCTGCATTTCCATTCACGTGGAACCACACCATTGCGCCAAGACTCGTTGTAATGGTTTAGCAGCACGAGTTGCGCCTTCTGGCCAAGATTGCCGAGCGCCGTATAGGTAACGCCGTCTGGCCCAGGTGACGAAGAGCGCCTGCAAGTCGCCAGGGCCGCATCAAGCTCCTCCATCGAAAACATGACATCCATACGGGAGTCCCGGGACGCAGGAGTGACACATGGTGTAAGTGCACATTGGGGCTGCAAGCCAGAAAGTCTTGAACAAAATTCTTCAGCAATCTGAATCTCTCTGCAACCTTGGTGCAAAGCGAGAGATTTGAAAGGAACACGCTGTTGCGGTGATACACGAAGTCCACGCACGGTCCTCCATATCTGAGATAAGCGCTGACGTGGATCCAACGACTCACAGAATGGTTTCCATTTTTGAGATTGGAGCGCATCGATGCGCCGCTGAATCTTCTTTTGTATTCGCCTTGCCTCTCTGAGATCGTGGATGGATTTTGTTCTCCTGTATCTTCTTTCCGCCCGCCGGCGAATCGCTCGTAGTCGCTGCAATTCGGCTTCAAATTCTTCATATTTCGGGAACGGCTGAAAACCGCGCGTAGTCTCTTTCATGGCTGTTTGAATTTCGTGTTCCAGACTAGAATGGTTTCCTTCCTGACATACTTCCTCCATGTGTGACCGAAACGCTGGCCAGTCAATTCGTTGGAGAGTCGTGGAGGAGTATTTCAATAGTCCCTTGATCTTCAGATACGTGGGAATATGGTCGCTGCCATGTGATTCGATATCTGAGAACCATTGCACTTTTCGTTCAAGACGCCGAGAGACCAGGGTCAAATCTAGGCAGCTGCTGTATGTAATCCCTCGTAATTATGTTGGACTACCATCGTTGAGGCAATAAAGGTCGTGCTGTGTTGCAAAAGATACAAGCCTCTTTCCCCTAGAGTCCATCTTCAAACTCCCCCAAAGCGGATGGTGAGCATTAAAATCTCCAGTGAGGATCGTAGGGCCGGGTGTCGTGGATAACACGTCGTGCAGTCGTTTAGAGTCGAAGCGACTTGAAGGAGCAATGTAGGCAGCGACGAGAGTGAGCGTAAGTTTCTTCGTCTTTACGATTAAACAAACGCGTACTGGTTGGTGTCGTGAGGTGGGATTAGGTGCAACACGTACGTCAGTTCACATCTCATATATACAATCACCTTGCTCACATCACCACAGGTAGAGGACATGAATGCTTCATATCCAGAAATGCGGATGGCATTTTGAACGTTCGGTTCACAAATTACGAGGTTGGGAAAACGGTTTTCGAAGACAAAGTGTCTAAAATCTGAAATTCTTGATTTGAGGCCCCGGGCATTCCACTGCAACAGAGAGGCTTTCTTGACGGCCATAGTGCTGTACGAAGCTTTCAAGCACTGGAGTCAACGTGTCCAGTACTTGCAGAGCGCTACGAGCAGCCGGAGTATCCATGTTTGTCAGTAGTAGACGCATGACATTCGTGAGCGACTTCAGCATAGCAATCACTTGCAAATCCTTGTCTTGTATGTGGTCAACTGCAGCGACGTTGGACTGCAAGTGGCGAGTCATATGCTGTGGCTCTGGTGTTTGGCATGTCTTCGGCAGCGCTGGCCACTCCTCACTTGAAGAGGTGTCAACACCATGGTTGCTTTTTTCGCTGACATTCGTGCTCTTATTGGAGACAGATGGAGCAGGAGGCGGCACTGCAGGACGAGTCATCTCCCTCGAACCTGAAGAGGATTTCGTGGACTTTCCTTTTCGGGAGCGATGTCGCCTTATTGCAGCAGAAGCATCTCTGTGTGATGATCCGTCTCTGGCCATTTTCCTCAAGATTTTCTGCTCTTTCTTTAGACGTGGACAGTCTTTTGAGGATGCAGCGTGCGATCCTTGACAATTTGTGCACTTGAGCTCCGTTGCACGGCAGGTGTCAGCGTCGTGTTGTTCGAAACATCGTGGGCATACCGTTGAATTTCGGCAGACAGCACTCACGTGTCCAAGTCTTTGACATCTTCTGCACTGAAGTGGTTTTGGTACGAAAGGCCGTACCACATGACGAAAGTGTCCGACCTTTACGTGCAATGGTAGGCAGTCACCTTTAAAGTCGAGCTTTACACAGCTCGAGTTGCCAAGGCGCCGAGCTTGCAGTAAGGCAATACCATCTGTCGCTGGTTTGATTAAAATTGGCAGGTCGCTGTCGCTAATCGATGTATCAATATCGTAAACCACACCAGCCGTGGTTTCGTAGTCCTGCGGCACGAGGTAGTGGACATTAATGTTGCCCAGGAGCTTTACGGCCATCAAAGCATTGATTGCGCTTCGGTTGCGAACATCAATAGCCAGGAGATTCTTTCGATTATTAATCCTGATATCTTTAATCTCTCCTGGGACAAGAGCCTCCAGAGTAACGGAAACCGCTTGTCGATTAAGGCGGTTGAGGTTGTCCACAGGCCTGTCAGGCATAAAGAGAAGTGTGTGCGCCGACGGCCTTCGCTGTGGCAGGACAGTTGACTTACTTGACGAAGACCGTTCGCTGATGTTTCTTCTCTTGGCCTTCCGGTGTACCACTCTCTCGAAGCCTTCATCATCTGAGGCGTCATCGCTTGAGCAGGAGTACAACACAGTGTCCTCACTGCCGGCTTGACTTGGAGGGCAGTTTCTCTTCCTCGGGCCGGTTCCTGACGTGGTAGTAACGTCCCGTCGGCGTTCTGTTGACTCCACTACCATTGCCGTAGCAATGGGAGCGGCGTCTCCCATTAAACCACGGGTAATAACCAAAAATACTGCAGCGCGAAGGAACACTGATCTGTACAAGAATCACTTCGTCGTCGTCTCCCACGCTAGAGATGGGCAAAACGGCTCACTTCAGTGAGCGGCTCGGAGCGGCTCAGCTCACTGAAATGAACCGGTTCATTTGAACGGCTCACCGGTTCACTTAAACGTGTAACCTGTGTTATGCATATTCTATAGTTATGTGGCTTTGAAAAAAAAAACGATATATGCATAATTTAATAACCGTACGTGTTATTGGTATTCTCGCTATGTTTAAAGAATATTTTTACATATATTAAAAACGTGAATTTTTAGTTGTAATGAAGCTTTATTTTGTTATATTGGGGATAAAATGCTTATGATACTGTGACAGCCAGAATGCGATGTACTTTTTTCAGAAAAAAAATATGTAACTTCATCGTCATTACATAAGCTTGTCCGCTTTTGTGGTACTTTAAAATCAACTTTTGTCAAACTAAGAACACAAAATGATAGGACATTATGTTTCAACTTTATTCATTTATTCACACACGTACGTTCACTATAATATGAGTAAGCTGTAACGCCATGCAAAATGAATGTAGAAATCATTTCTTGAAGTACAATATAAAAATCATACGAAAGATCCACAAAACGTACCTTTCGTTTTTTTTTTCTCTTGAGTGCACGCGCGGTACTGGCGATCATGCCATCATACACCAGGACAAAAAAAAAGACGAAAAAAATAGAAATGAAGTTCTATTACAACACAACAGATCATTGGCCTCGTTTTCTTGACGTGCTAATGATACACGCTCAGAAAATGCACTGAAGTGGATGTCATGGGCGATATTTTCATGACTACCCTGATTAGCACAAATGAAGACCAGGACGTAAACTGTACGTTCACCTCTTGTCGTTAAAGGGCCCCTAAACCACCCAGAGGTCGAAATTTAGTTGTGGTATTGCAGTTGTGCACGAGTCTACAACGAACACGTAGCCGCGAGAATTTTTCGAAATGGTGCCGTAATAGTGGAGTGATCGAAAACGGCCCTCGCTCATTTAGCTCTTTTCTTCGCTACTCTCCTCATCGGCGGGTCTTTCCTCCTCGCCGAGTGCTTCTCGAAAGGTCACGTGACATACGTAATCGCCAACGCGTTTCTCAAAACACTGCATACTTCCGGTCACGTTCACGCTAGCGGCACATATACCGACGGCGAACCGTCCGCCAGTGCCGTATAGAACGTCTGCCGCGCGAGAGGTGTCCAAAGTAGACGGCAGTTCGGCCGACGCCCCACCCGCTGCACCATCAATGGCCCAATCGACGACCGCGAACCTGCGCGCCTCCGCCACCGGCAACGATAACATCAGCTGCAGCCGGGAAACGACGGGCTCGGCTGTGCTCGCATCGGCGCCGATAATATCAGCGTATTATTCTTCTTTGTGTACAAGTATTGCGAAGAGCGATAACAACCATAAGAAAACATTGCGGCTTGTGAGCGTCGGTATTTCATTTCAAAGCGCCGTCCGTTTTAGCTTTGAAGGGAACCAGAAAAGGCCTAGCGACGATGTGGGCGCCGTCGAGCGATCAGCGGCGGTGAATCTGCCTCACAAATGAGTCCCGGTCTCATCCTCTCTACGTACGGCAAGGAAATCTCGCCGTTCGCGAGCAAGAACCGCTGTCGAACGGCGGCCCGCGAATGGCAAACGGCGTGCGATGAGTTACCGTGCCGGTAACGTGCACTCAGCGCTTCTCGGCTACCCGCTGTTGCTGCGGTGCCTACGCTGCTTCGCATGTTGCTTGTGTGAAAGACGGCGTGGACGTTCACGCGAAGTGCCAGGGAAAGCAAGTATACGACGTCATCCTTCACGTGAATAAAGCTTACTGTTATACTAAAATTGAAGTCACTAAACTGGCACCCTGAAAACGTGACACCCTGAAACCGATTTTTAATCGACGCCTCACTGTTGGCAATGCATGCCTCATTTCGCTCCGGCGCGTTGTACGCCGCGGCCTATCATTTGATGCCCCTGTCACACTGTTACTTTAGATTGCCATACAGCTCGATCTGGACCGCGTGCAGCTACACGCTCACTCGTAGGCTGTCGTCAGCACAGTCATGTCGAGTGAGCTAAACGATTCGGATTGTTGGATCGTGTGGCAGTGACCTGACATGCTATCCTCGTTGACTCGTTTGGGACCCAGTCGGAGCCACCTGCTGCGCTGATAAACGAGATTTATTAACTAGGCGATCTTAATTTACATGACGCGAATGTTCGTTCTTCATCATGTACAATGATCGAGGCTCATTAGGCCCCTTTCACGAGATACGATATCGCATGCGAATTCCTTTCCTTGCATACGCGCTTTGCTTTTACAATGATACATCGCAAATGTATATCACAAGAAAAATCGCACCATGTGAAACCGCGCCTCTCAAGCGCCAGCGGCCGAAACGAGGATCGTCGAATTCGTGCTCGCCAGCACAAAATAGGCTTCCTTGGAATAAAATATTGCTCATCACACATGCCAGTGCTATGCTGATCATACCGAATGCTAAGACAACGGCAAGCAGTCGTCAAATCAGCAAAGTCGTGAAAATTTCTTTTAAATGTTCAGCAGCTGGCCATGGCCGCTGGCGTCGCACAACGAGCTGTGAAACGCACATGTGTAGCACGCTTTACAGAACAAAACCTTGTCACAAATATCAAAGAAGCTGACTTACTTTACTCTCCTCACAGCTGCGACCCATTTCTTTCGCCGTTCGATCTCATAAGATTTGCCAGGAAACCTGTACAACTTTATCACCGGCTGGCCTTCGTGGTTGTGACAGCCCTTTACGCAGCAGTATCACCGGTTCCACTTGCCTTTTTTAACACAAAAGTGTTTTATGCCGGGGTCCACCAAGACTTCACTGACGTATTTCCGTCACGGAAATACGTCAGTGAAGTGACGTATTTCCGTCACGGAAATACGTCATAGAACATAATACAAAGAAAGAAACCAGAAGAAAAAGTTCCACAAACATGCAAAATTTGGAAATCGAACCCACGACCTCTCGGTCCGCGACGATAGATCGCTGAGCGTTTAACCCATTGCGCCACAAACGCATTTGCAGAGAGCTACACAGACGCGCCTTATATATCTAACACTCCTCCGTGTACCCGCGCTCTTGCTCGGGGCGGTGCCGCCGCCTACGAGCAGAAAAGAGAAGTACTGCATTATGACACTAACGCGCACCGACAGTGAACGCTTCGGTGGTCTCAGCACTACGACGTCTCGATGCCAGCATTCGAAGGGACGCTGGCATCAAGAAGCACTACCAACGCCACCTAGGTGGCGTGGCGTTCACCGTACTCAGCACAGCGGAGCGTGGCCTCCGCAATTAGCTCTGAAAATGTTTCTGAAGTTGATCGCGGAGGCTGCAATTACGACGCGCTGTACGCGCTGATTTGACTCGGTGACGATTCAGTTACGTTCTTTGTCTTGCGCGTTGTATTAGTGTGTCAGTTACGTGCTTCGTCTTTCGCGTTGTGCTAGCGTGTGCAGCGTAGTGCAGCTTCCATATGCACGACGGTTGCTCATGGTCATCGACGTTGGTAGTCGTGATGGAGGAGACGTGCCACCAGGCGTCAGCGTGGGTGCATCAACGCCTAAGGGCGCTTTAGCCACAAAACACCAATAGACATTATATATCAATGTGCAATAAACATTACACTACTTCTGTGAAGACACGTTTCACTTTCGTGTTCTATACCGATTCCTATATAAGAGGGATCAACCACATGTTTTTTTTTTTCACCTCCGACGCTTGCCGATGAAGCGCATGCCATTGCACCGTCGCAAGACGTATAAAAAAATAAGGAGGCTGGTGAACAAAGCAAAACGGCTTCAACCGTGGCCGAGACTAAATGTAGCGCGCGGGAAAGAACACTCATCGAGCCGGCCGAGCTGCGGCGCCCACTTCCCAACACTGTTGCGTCGCTGCGCCAGATGGCGCCAGAGCAGCCGCAAACTCGACTGTACGGAGCCTATAGACCCTGTGTTGCGCGCACGTCTGGAAAGGCCAACACTGTCTCACTCTGTTCGCGCAGCTAAACAGACCGCTAAGCACGACTGTGTTGGAACGCGAGCGATTTGGCACTTGCGTTGCGGGCTGTAATTACCGATTCACAAGGGCGCACAAACGAGCAACACGACGAGGAAGAGCAGAAAGCGCGCGTACCTGCTAGCAGGCTAACCGGAAGTCGTAGGTTCTTTTTCAACCAATGGACATCGTTCCCGCAGTTGACATCACCAGATTCCCCCTGCTGACATCGTGACGACCGCTGGGGATACCGGAAAGGCGAGGGGAGGAGAACGGCATTGTTATTATTTTTATTTTTTTTGTGGTGCTCCCGCAGCGCGTAGAGCTGCAGCGTTTGGCATCGTTGATCTTGACGGCATTCTGAACACGATGTGCGTTTACTTGAAATGTTCAAAAATATCTGAGGTGGTCTAGGGGCCCTTTAAAGACACGGAAGACCATCTTCGAAGTGTTATGTGCGATTGGTGAGAGTCGTGCGACATCGTTCGAAGAGCAGCAGGCAACGAACGGTACCATCCTTTGCCAATTAAGACTTCTTTACTTCTCACCTCGGTGGCATCGCGTGCCACACCATAAGACGCACAAAAAACCAAGGGGACTGCTGCGCACACCACACACTGCGAGCAACAGTAGCGCGAGTCGGCCCACACTGGCTACCATTCGTCGGTCAGAAATGGAAAAAAACATCGAAACCCAGCAGAAGACCCAGCTCTGAACGGTTCGGCACGGCTCATTCAAGGAGAGAGAACCGGCTTCGTCACTCCAAAAGAACCGCCGCTCACTTACTGAACCACGGCTCCCTCGGTCTTCAAAAGAGCGGCCCGCTCCTGAGCGCTCAGGAGCGAGCCGGATCTTTTGAAGAGCGAGGGAGCCGTGGCGAAAAGAGCGGCTGCCTCCTGAGCGCTGAGGAACGAGCCGGATCTATTGATCCGCTCTTTTGAAGAGCGAGGAAGCGGTGGTTCAGTAAGTGAGCGGCGGTTCTTTCGTTCTTCAGCTGTAGGCGAGGGAGTGAAGGCGACTCTTGGGAGGAAGGGCGGGAGGGCAGTTGCTTTCTCGTACCGCTAATAGATGGCGCGGAAGTCGCACCCAGCAGGAGACCCGGCTCTGACGCAACGCATCGGCACGGCTCTCTTTACGCGAGAGAACCGGCTCCCTTTCTCCAAAAGAACCGCCGCTCATTTTTACTGAACGACCGCTCACTCGCTCTTTAAAAAGAGCCGCTCATAAGATCCGGCTCGCTCCTGAGCGACCCATCTTCAACTTGGACTTATTGACCCTTTTCGCGGAGCATTTTGTTCTAGAGATACGAGATGGGGCTTTCGGCGGCCCGCCGTACGTCGCCTCAGCGACCGCGCAGGAATACGAAACCATTACCGCTTCTACCTGCTTCTGTGCATCGGCTGTCGGAAATGTAACTGAGTTTTCGCTAACGCACTGCGCTCCAATCATGCTGGATTGAATTATGTGGATTGAAGACGTGTGCAATAATTGGCTACAAAAATGGGGACTTACATATAAAGGAATGTAATGAATATGTGTGGCTAAGTTCGCGGACCGCTGCTGCAACTGTCCGTACATGTTTCAGGCACTTCGAGATGTACGGCTTTCCTAGAGGATACAGAAATTTGCTCATCCGCCAGCGTTGTATCGCCAACCTTCGAAGAAAGGAAGCGGGCCCCGGTACGTCGACGAGAGTGAGTACCGCTCGTTAAACAATGACAAAGGGAGTTGCGCCGCTTCCTGTCACAGTAGGTTTCGCGCACAGTATTTACACACATCTACCCCAACTGGCACGGAAACTTACTCCCATTCTTTTACCAACGTGTCATGAAAAAGTGAATGGGCGCACAATATAATATATGCGCACTATATACGCACAATAAATGACGGGACTACACCGATAGCGCACGAATTGTCGAAACTAAATGTTTCGTGACGGTCCACAAGAGCAAGCGAGTTACTAGCGATAATACGTCTTTTCTGCAAGGTATTACAATGTACAGAACAGCTACGTTTCAAGGCTTGTGCGCAGCAACAACAAGTTTAATGGAACCGAGCACACCTCCGAACGATGATGCAGAAAATAATCACCGCATGGAGGAACTTTAATGAATCAGAAACATGACAATCTGCTGCTTCAAAATATTTGCTAATAAATAACGAGGAGCACAACACACTAATTCTGATTCAATTCATGAGCGGAAAGTTTTGATAACTTGGAATATACAGTTAGCCCCGCTTTTGGAGCAAGCACAATATACGCTGTTCGCGCCGTTTGGACGCAGCATAATAAGCTCCGAAAGCGCTTTTGCATGTTCTCTGAAGCTGTGGCCAAAGCTTAATTCGTGTCGTCCAGCCAGTCACCGTCTACGATATCTCCGGAAACAGAGGTTTGCTAAGCCGCACCGGCATCATACACATCAATTGTAAACACGGAGGCAACGGAGGCAGTTGAAGCAAGCAATGGACGCGTCACCACGTGATCAAACATGGCAGCGCCCATGGGATGGCTGCGAAAAGGGTCAATACGGAATGTTACGGCGACGGAGACGGTAACGCCGATGACGACGGGGGGAATTCGCCTGGGTGTCCATATAATTGCTATCGCAATATAACATTTTGTTGCTTTAGTCTCAAATATTACCTTTATCTGAAAAATTATAGCAATAAATTACGTAAGCAAGTACTCTCGAGTGTTATGAGTGTTTCGTGAGTGTCGCAATATTTAGCGTGCTGCCCCCGGAATGACTATAGAAATTCTACTGAGACCAAACTTAGGAAATATGGGAGAAATACTAAGAAAAATTTGTATGCGAAGTCAAATGCATGTGGCTTTGTAAAACCTTCCGCGGTAAAGGGCTCGAAAGCGCCATGTGCTCGAAGGATCCTCGCATATGTAATATGCGGGCAGCATTCTAAAGTAAATGTGGAGTAATTACATGCAGCTGAAATTCCTAATGAAACTACTCGATAAAAACAGCTCTGATGGAACTTAGGGGCTGATCCTGCAAGATAACGGAAATCTCGTGTCTTTTTAAATGCGATCAATTTCTTGGCGAACATTTGCTACTTTGACAGTATCTATCTATCAAGATGCCTACGATTTTGTGCTCTCATGGTCGTTTCATTAACTTCGTAGGTACGAAAATTGGCATAGTATGACAGGAGTGTATTGCGAACATAAGTGATAGGTACTGACATAAATGTCAAGACATGCGTGTCATGTAGGTCATGAAAATGATCCAGCGAAAAAGATTAACACTCAAATACCACTGAAATGGGTTCGCACGTGGGTACTAAGTGAAGGAAACACTAAAGGATGATGGTAGAAGTCATAGTCATGATCATGACTCAGCAAAAATGATGATGACCCAGCCAAAAAAAATTAACACTCAAAAACCAATGGAATGGGTTCGTAGGGGGTACAAGGTGAAGCAAAAGGCTAAGGTTGTTGGTTGAAGTCATATTCATGAGCGTGACTGAGCAACAATGACAATGACTCAGCGAAAAAACATTAACACTCAAAAAACACTGAAATGGGTTCGGACGTGGGTACTAAGTGAAGGAAACGCTCAAGGATGCTGGTAGAAGTCATAGTCATGAGCATGACTCAGCAAAAATGACAATGACTCTGCGAAAAAAAAGATTAACACTCAAAAAGTACTGGAATGGGTTCACACGTCGGTACTAAATAAAGAGGAGGAGGAGGAGTAAAAATGTCGCAGTTTCGCCCGAAAGACGAAGCATCAATTGCGATAGCCAATTAGTAGGGAGCTATTCGGAGTAGGGATGGTAGTTTTATCGGCTGCATAAACTTGGTCACATTCGCTTACTAACTGTATTAACAAGCGTGGTGTCAGCGCGCACAAGCAAACATGAATAGATCACACTGAATGACCGCAGACAACGACTGTCAAAACGCTGGCAGCAAACGCAGCCGCCGCAGTGGGCGAAGGCTCGTGCGGTCTATCGCTTCAACGGAAACTGAGCGGCTTATGCACAGCGCATACAAAGGTCAGAGCCGTGTGGAGAATAGAGACGGTGCGAGCGACCGCCACAGCCGGGCAAAGTACAAACGCAGTTGTTGGCAGAGTAAAAGCTGCCCCCCCCGTCCCTTCCGCACTGCCTTCCCGCTTTCTTGCTTTCGCGTGGGAGATTGAGTGACCAGTTCCCCTTGCGCCCGGTTCCACGATACGCATTTCGTGCCGCAGCAGAGCATCGCCCCGCCTCCATCTCTCCCATACCCCCCCCCCCCCCCCCCGGCCTTTCGGGCGACGGTCTCGTTTGCTTTCCGCCGTGTGTTCGCTCTCCGTGATAGCGCGCGGGGGAATACGACGCGGCAACGATTTTATCGCCCTTGGACTTTATACGGAACCTCACAGTGATGGCGACGACGACGGCAGAAATCCGGTTGAAGTGTCCATATAATTGCTATCGCAAAAAAAGGAGAAATGAAAGGCAGGCAAGCAAAGGCAGTACGATGAGCTATGTATAAAAAGCCGATGGACTTGACTCATAGATCAAAATTCGACGATCGACGATTGTGCTCACCGTTATCGTTGTGCTTCACGTGGCACTTGTTTTTTACCCGCCATGGAACTAAATGAAGGAAACACTAATCATGAGCATGACTAAGGCATTCACCTTAAGGTCTCTTAGGTGTAGCTAAAGGGGCTCCTGAGGACTAATGACGTGAATGTCATGACATGCGTGTCATTTAGGTCATGAAAGAGCCGCCACGCTTGGTGTTCTCGTGGTCGTTTCGTTAACTTGGTAGGCTCCCTGCGCACTGCTTCGCATAACATCGATTCTCACAAGGCGTGGGATCTGCCGGCTTTTTGGTCTTAGTGCCTACGTAGGTAACGACACTGTGTCCTTACTGGTACGTTCTTTTCCATATGTGGGTCTTTCAGTTTCTGTATGAGAGAACTTCCGGAAATTATTAAATGTTGTCGCGGATTCTGTATTTAGCGATAGCACCTTGTCTAATGAAATGTTGCGCGCGATGCGAATGCTATTGTGCAGCCTAGAACGTCGGTTAGTACCAGCGATTAGGCTAAAATGTACGATGAGCTATGCATAAATAGCCGACGGACTCGTAGATCAAAATTCGACGATCGACGATTGTGCTCACCGTTATCGTTGTGCTTCAAGTGTCCCTTGTTTTTTACCCGCCATGGTTGCTTAGTGGTTATGGTGCTGGGTGCTAAGCACGAAGTCGCGGGATCGAATCCCAGCCATGGCCACTGCATTTCGATGGGGGAGAATTACAAGAAACACCCATGTACTTAGATTTAGGTGCATGTTAAAGAACTCCAGGTTGTCCAAGTTATTCGGAAGTCCCCCACTACGCCGTGCCTCATAACCATATTGTGGTTTTGGCGCGTAAAATCTAATAAATTTAATGGAACAAATGGGTCGCTGTAGGCACGGATTATGTCACCAGGTACTTGCCATTACTGTAACGGAAGCAGCTAGTGCTACCTACCTATAGCTACCAGCTGCGCGACCGACGTCGCAAATTTTCTTCTCAACGATGTTATTTTGCATCATGGTGCTCCGCGTCAGTTACTTACAGATCGAGGCCGTACCGTTTTGCCACGAGTTATCGATGACATCGTCAAACCATGTGTTAACCAGTACAAATTGGCAGTGTTATGTATCTTTTACACTATACTCATGTATGTGCCCTCCCTGTTATGATCTCTTGTGAGATCAGCAGTATTGTGAAATTAAAAAAAAACTGCCAGCCCTTCCACTGGGGTGGAGATGGAAGATCAGTGAAGCTGTACTATGGTGGGAATTATGTATTTACAATTATGAATATTAATATGTGATGGTGTAATTGGCCATTTGAACTATTAAAGAATTAGAAATATATATGACCCCGTAGTTTTCATTTATTTAGTGACCACAGGGACCATTGCCTTATGGTCGCTACGGTACACCGCCATAGGGTGTACGGCAAAGGTTGGCACGTTCTTCATAAACACGTCACCAACGCCGCGCGCGTTCGGTGCGAACACGGGCAAAGCGCCGCCGCCGTCGACAACAGCTCTGCGCTTTGTTTGTGTGACCGCACACAAGCGCTGTCAAAACGCTGGCGTCATAGGCAGCACAGGCGGCGGAGTACGGCAGGGCTGCGCGCATGCACCACAGTGGGAGAGTGGGCACGCACACGCTTAGTCTAGGGTGCCTCGATGCTCGCATCGCCCACCGCTCCCCTTCACTTGAAGTCGCGTTCGCTCGCCGTGAAAGCGCTCGTCCCTCGCCCCCGCGCGCTTTCACTCGCACATACAGCATACGGCCAATGAGAGTTT
Source organism: Dermacentor silvarum (assembly GCF_013339745.2). Taxonomy (NCBI): domain Eukaryota; kingdom Metazoa; phylum Arthropoda; class Arachnida; order Ixodida; family Ixodidae; genus Dermacentor; species Dermacentor silvarum. Next base: position 212,954,079 of record NC_051157.2, read on the forward strand.
TAGATGCGAAGCAGCTTATGGCGGGGGCTTTGTCCTTCCCTCCTGCGTCCCGCGGCGTCCCACACCTCCACAGCGCATGCGGGTCCCCTCTCTCTCCTCTCCTACGCTCCCCCCTTTCTCTCCTCTAGGAATCGGGAGCGGTGCGCGACAGGTGGTGCGACAGCTGCATACTCCGCTGGGGGCGCCACGGTAGTTCCGTTTTTTAAAACGGCGTTGCATGTAGGATCCCTATTCGCGGTATGAAAATGACGGAGCTCGCGCGCCTCATTCTCTCACCTGTGCAGCGCCGCGATGAGCGCTCGGGCCGCTGCCGCGAAATCACCTCCCGCTCAAGCTAACCATCTCCCCGCTGCTTCGCATCCACACATGGTTCCCTTTAGTGGGAGATGGAGTAATTTTTTTGTTCTATTGCCGGACGCGGACCATCGATGAGTGAGCCCCTTAAAAACTTCGCTGTAATAAATAAAAAAAAATTGACCACGTCCTACCATTCCCAGAAAAAACCAGTTTGACCAAGCGCTTGAATCTCACGTTGACAGAGATGCTCGTCATCTACGTCTCCGCTGATAAGCTTGACGGGGACCACGCCTTACCATATAATATAACGTTTTCCTGCAACTCGGCATGACACCGCTATTTATTCTCCCTTTTATGTGTGTTATGTGGTCGAGAACTTACGTTATCACTTCATACCATCCCGTGCTTATCTACGTCACCCGCTAGCAATTACACGCATGAAACCATTGCACGGGCCACGCCACGGGCAACGCATGACAGATTGCCCTCACTCGGATACTGCCAGCCAGAAGCGTATTTACGACCGTCGACACCGCGGAGCTAACTTGTCGCCTGGTTAACTTGTGCTACTCTGGTTCCCGTCAGGGCAAGTAAGATTGACCGAGAAAACCCGCCGTGGTTGCTCAGTGGTTATGGTTTTGGGCTGCTAAGTACGAAGTCGCGGGATGGAATCCCGGCCACGACGGCGTCATTTCGATGGGGGCTTAATGCAGAAAACACCCGTGTACTTGGATTTACGTGCACATTAAAGGACCCTGGGTGGTGCAAATTAATCCAGAGTCCCCCACTACGGCGTGCCTCATAATGAGATGGTGGTTTTGGCACCTAAAACCCCATTATTAATTTTTTTAATTGTCCGAGAAATACTTCTCCCGTTACACCGGCCCTCACCGTGTGTGGCGCCATGTGTCTGAAGTGACATAAGAGATAGCCCCAGTGCGCGGTGTAAGAAATATATTTACATTATTTCTTACACCGCGCCACAGTGTTTCCTCCGACGCTATCCTCATTGCCTTCCGGTGGTGTCGTCCACGTTTCTCGGCTCAAGCCGTACCGTTGCGCTCTCGATGTTGAGCTTTAGCACCACCTGGCAGGGTTCTTTTGCTACCAGGGCAATGCTACGGGGCTGTTGTCACGCTTCAGTGCTTCAAAACGCCTGCATTCCTTGATAATGCCTTCAACGGTCGAGCAGTCCGTAAACACCAGCAAGTTGAAAACAACATCAGCAATGGCTTTCAGGACGTGACTTACTTTGTCCGCCTCGGTCATGGTGGCATCAACACGGCGGCAAAGGGCGATAACGTCAAGGATGTATGACACGTACGACTCCGTGGGAGATTGGACGCGACCGGAGAGATATTTCGAAGCGGCGCGCTGGCGGCCAATAGGTGATCGGTAAAGCGAGCAATCGCAAGGAATTGTGGGGAGCGCAGTCTGCTGGTAGCTTCCGGTTCGACGGATGACGCGCCCGACGCGGCGGCATGCCCAGTGCACGTGTTTATCTGCGTGGTTTCAAATGTCAGTCGTGCGAAGCTTTCCGTCCGCTTTGTCGACCACCAATGTCCAACCATTCATGCAGCTGATTTCTATGTGTCAGTTCACTCTGGGCGCGACGGGGCCGAGGCAAGAAAGGTAAGGATATGCTTTTATTCGTAAACTAACTGTGGTTTTAGTTTCGGCAGTCTTTTTTGGTTTCTGACAGGTTTATCTCTGCGATATTTGCCGCTGCTTGGACGCACCGTCACTGAATGCTCTGGCCGCGGGTCAGTCAGACAGTTGAAAGTTATCTTTATCCGATAATTTATCAACTGTATACAAGCATTACTTAGAAAATCGGGTGCTGGCATAGAGTAACATACGGATTACAAGAGTGGCCACTCCAGCTTAAAAGCGCGGAGCTACGCAGCTTCATGCCGCCAGATAGAGGGCAATACAACACTCGCTGTCTCCAAGGGAACGCACGTACTAGTTATCTACTATAGTAACTTTTCTAGTGCACTATACGTCTACTTGTCTATTTGGCTGGAGACGTAGACGTTATCAACGGGATCAGCCGGCCGTGAGCGGTGGATGATAAGACTAGTATAGAATGAAGCATAACCCATCGCTACAATGTAGCGGCCATGGTGCGATCAGAGAAGGCGACGCTATAATAAAAAAATTATGGGGGTTTACGTGCAAAAACCAGTTCTGATTATGAGACACGCCGTAGTGGGGGACTCCGAAAATTTGGACCACCTGGGGTTCTTTAACGTGCACCTAAATCTAAGTACACGGGTGTTTTCGCATTTCGCCCCCATCGAAATGCGGCCGTCGTGGCCGGGATTCCATCCCGCGACTTCGTACTTAGCAGCCGAAAACCATAACCACTGAGCAACCACGGCGGGTGCGACGCTATAATAGATGTGCGACAACGTCTCCGTGGTCTTCGCAGGGTTTGTCTGCCTGAACGTCTGTCTGCTTGGCTGCTGCATGGTTATTGTGAAATAATTCCCAAAGCTTTCGTCGGCAATATTATAGTTCGCCAAATACAGTAATGATTAATAAATAAATGTCGCAGTTTCACCCGAAAAGCGAAGCATCAATTGCGATAGCAACTTAGTAGAGAGCTATACGGAGTAAGGATAGTAGTTTTATCAGCTGTATAAACTTGGACATGCAGCAGCACCAGCAACGCGCAGAACTATTGTCGACGCCGTCAGCGTTTTGCCCGCGTTCGCACTGAACGCGCGCGGCGTTGGTGACTGTTGCCGCTGCCTCTGGGGGCGGCTCGGAGGTTTCCGACGAGATCAGAATGGGACACTCGTCGAGCTGCGTCGGAAATCTTACCCACCTTCTGGCCTCGTAACGTTAGATTTCTGCCGTCGCCGTCGCCGTCGCCGTCGCCGTCGCCGTGAGGTTCCGTATGACGTCAATGGAGATGAAATCGTGGCCGCGCGCCGCCGAACGCTGTATGTGCGAGTGAAAGGGCGCGAGGGACGCGCTCTTTCACGGGGAGTGAACGCACGGCGGAGAACAAACGCGCGTTCTGCGCCGTGCTTCCTTAAGGGCTGCAGAAGTAGGCGTCTCTTTCCTCCTTTACAATCACCATATATGTAGAGCAAACGCGCCTTCTTCCGATGCGCGAGAGGCCGTGGGGGAGGGGGGGAAGGGGGAGGGAAGGGAGGCGACGTTTAGCTGCGGCACCAAGTGCCTATTTATATCAGAGGCTCCGGCAACAGTCACCAACGCCGCACGCATTTTGAGCGAACGCGGGCAAAATGCCGACGGCGTCGACAACAGTTCGGCGCGTTGCCGGTGCTGCTGCATGTCCAAGTTTATACAGCTGATAAAGCTAATATCATTACTCCGTATATCTCTCTATATATAAATACGCATCTGGTGCCGCAGCTAAACGTCACCTCCCCTTCCTCCCTCCCGTCCCCCACGGCCTATCGCGCGATAGAAGTCGCGTTTGCTTTCTATATATGGTGATTGTAAAGGAGGAAAGAGACGCTTAATTCTGCAGCCCTTCATGGAGCACGGCGCAGAACGCGCGTTTGTTCTCCGCCGTGCGTTCGCTCCCGTGAAAGCGCGCGTCCCTCGCGTCCGTTCACTCGCACATACAGCGTCCGGCGCGCGGCTACGATTTCATCGCCGTTGACGTCATACGGAACCTCACGGCGACGGCGACGGCAGAAATCCTGCTTGAAAGCCCATATAATTGCTATCGCAATAAAAAGAATAATCGACAATCCCTAGAACGTGCCCGCGATGCGGCGCGAAAGAGGCGGCGCATAACCGACGACGCTGGCGGCAAGGAAAGCGCGCGAGGACCTACGCGAATCGCGAAGTTAGAACGCGACATTGAAACTCATGGCACCACGCTTGAACGTCAGCAGTGGGAACAAACATGTAGCAGTCTGAATGGTCAAATGGGCGCCAAAAAAACGTGGCATCTATTACGCCATCTCCTCGACCCTAACAGCACCAAATCCGAGACCCGAAAACGTCTTGAACTCATCATTCACCAATACCCGGACGCGGACGACGAGTTGCTTGACGAACTGGCCAATATCGATATCAATACCCAAGCCAATTTAAATGGCGGTAGTAACACCAGAACGACGCTACCAGAATACCGGGGAAACCCTAACCCCCAACTCGATGCTGATTTTTCAGAGACCGAGGTTTGTGCGGCACTCCATAGGCTGCGCACAACATCGGCACCAGGTCCAGATGGAGTGACCAACAAAATGCTCCGCAACCTCGACTCGAAATCAGTGGGGGCTATCACCAAATACATGAATAAATGCTGGAAATCCGGCCAAATACCTGCAGAGTGGAAGCACGCCAGGGTCTCCTTCATTCCGAAACCGGGCAAGAAACTCGAGCTCGGCAACCTCCGATCCATCTCCCTTACCTCGTGCCTGGGTAAGCTGATGGAGCACGTTGTGCTCTGTCGCCTACAAAATTACGCAGAAGAGCACAACCTTCTTCCACCCACGATGCTGGGCTTCCGTGCACATCTTTCTACCCAGGATGCCCTTATCCAGCTGCACCATGACCTCATCAAACCAGACAGTGGCAAAAACACCAAAGCTCTGTTGGGACTCGACCTTCACAAAGCCTTCGACAACGTGAAGCACTCCTCCATTGTCAGCAGTCTAGCCGCGCTACAACCTGGAGAGCGCACATACAATTATATTAGTACCTTTCTCTCCGACAGAACGGTTGAGCTATCGGTGGGCTGCCTCACTTCCCAGCTGATCAAACTCGGCGACCGTGGCACACCTCAGGGAGCCGTTCTCTCACCATTTCTCTTCAACCTCGCAATGAGGTCACTACCCCGCAAGCTGGATGCAATCCCGTGCCTGCACCACACACTTTATGCGGACGACATCACGCTATGGACGACCACCGGGTCCGATGGGCAGATCGAGGAGACCCTCCAGAGGGCCGCGGACGTAGTCGTCCAACATGTGGGTGACGCAGGCCTCAAGTGTTCACAAAGCAAAGTCTGAATTGATGATCCTCCGACCTCCCGACCTACGAAGAATAAAATCTCCACTACGCATTATCAACGTACAGGTCAATGGCACGCCAATACCCCAAGTGGAGCACATTAGGATACTTGGCCTCATCGTGCAGAAAAACCACTACAACAATATCACACTAGACCGCCTTGCCATATCGGTAAATCAGACGGCTCGCTTGATACACAGGGTAAGCACACGCAGGCAGGGCATGAAGGAGAAGGAATTACTCCAGATCATTCAGGCCTTTGTCGTGCCGCGTTTCACGTACGCTTTGCCATACCTACAACTCCGGCAAACCGAACGCGATCGCCTAGACCACCTGATACGCAAGGCTTATAAGACCGCCCTGGGACTTCCCCGTAATACCTCAACAGAACGCCTCCTCAGTTTGGGCCTACACAACACCCTGGAGGAACTCCTAGAAGCGCAAAGGACTGCGCAAATATACCGGCTTCAAGGAAGCAGGACGGGTCGTTCGATCCTGGACCGCATTGGCCACAGGGTTTCTGCAACGCGCAGTGACCCTGCTATGATTCCGCCAGAAATTAGGAGGAAATTCCTCATCAAGCCAATGCCGAAGAACATGTTGGCCGGCCACCGCGATGGAAGAAGAAAAGCGAGAGCAAGGACTCTCCACAAAACTCACGGGTCTAACCCGGAAGCGGCTTACGTAGATGCCGCCAAATACCCAACCAATAACAACTTCGCCATCAGCGTGGTCTCTCTTCCCAACAACCGGGATTGCGAGTCCCGTCTACGCACAGCATGCTCGCTGAGAGCCCCCAACGCAATTGAAGCCGAAGAGGTCGCCATCGCACTTACAGCAGCGGCAGGCTTCACCACAATTCTGAGCGACTCCAAGGCCGCCATCAGCAACTTCACTCGTGGCATCGTAGCTCCTACAGCGCTACGACTACTTCACCTCCTTCTCTCTTCTCGTTCTCAATTTCCCCCTGTGTATGGAAGCGGGGAGGACGATGACGACGCAGAGGTTTTCACTTGCCCCATCGAACTTGTATGGGTCCCGGCCCATTCGGGGAACCCGGGGAACGAGGCTGCCCACCAACATGCTCGAGGATTCGTCCACCGAGCGGCGGGACAGGCCTCCGACCCGGAGGACTCGAATAGGGAACCTTTGACCTCCTACAGTGACATCACCAGCCTACTATAGAATCTCGAGACGATCGAGACCACCACCTCACCCTAAATTTACCAAGTGTCAAGAAATCACCTGGCGTCGCCTACAGACGCATTCGTTTCCTTGCCCCCAGATCCTCTCCTACATATATCCGGAGCTGCTGCTCCTGCCTCTGCGATCTTTCTCTTCTCTAACTATCAGTCCCACTTCCCCTCTGTGCAACGCGGTTGAGGTGTCCTCTATTGAGAGACAGTTATCGCGTTGCACTTAACCCAACATTTCACCCCCTTTTCCACAAGAATCTCACTCCGGAGCTAATCGACCCCCACTGTAAGCTATGTGGAGAGATCGCCACTCTCAACCACATTGTCTGGGACTGCCGGAAGGACCCTCTCCCCCACTCTCTCATGGCCACTCCCTCATCCCGGGCATGGAATAATAACCTCGCCGGGACCAGCCTGGAGGATCAGCTCCGGGCCGTGGACAGAGCTGGGGAGGTGGCTGTCAGGCACGACCTGACAGACTACCTCCCCCCTTGAACGACACCTATTGTCGAATAAAGTTGTACCTACCTACCTACCTACGCGAGGTTCAAGAGAGACTTCCTCGACCGTAACTTCGGATCGGGTTGTGCAGTTTGCGATCGGCTGTGGTTCGACAACGACCTCTCCGACATTAACGCGATATGGCCGGAAGAGTGACGGCATGAGGCGGTGGGTGTTGACCTGGTGCTTTCCCGGCGAGAAGGACGTTGCGAGGTTTCGAGTGTGCAGTACGTGAAAGGACGCTCTTGTAAAGGGTAACTGTGCCTTGTTTCAGCACTACGAACGGGTACGTGTATCGTCCTTTGCCTCCGCAATTGTGCAATCTTAACACCGTCTAGGAAAGACTGATTGCGCCGCGCCATCCGTTCATGTGCATACGGCGACTCCCGCACGGTAGCGGACAATTTGGCATCAAAGGGGAAGTGGTCAACGTGCTGATCGACGTGCAGAAGACCGTGCATAGATTGCCGCGCGTGTTGTGCTGACGTAAAGACCGCCGACGGGACGGTCGTTGCCACCGTGAACGTTCGACCTGGCTCTTCCAAGCGCGACGTAGACGACTTTATAAACGACCACTTCGGATGGCTGCTCGATCCGGCCGACGACGATCAATTAAACTACAGTCTTCGTCGTCGGCGACCTCAACGTGGACGCGTCGCGGCCACATGGCAATTGGCTGCCCTCGTTTATGCTCGAACAGTTAGGGTGACAGTGCTACACCGATCCTAAGGTGCCAGTGACCACGAGGCGCACGTGTTTGGACTTAATCTCGCCAGAACCTGCCCATCGTCGTCACCGAACTCTTGGACGTCTACTATCGCCCACAAAGCAATAGTAACTTGCGTGAAAAAATATACAACACCAAAGCATTTGTGTATGTCGGTGTTGTACATTTAGATATACCACCTATACAGCTTCGCTGGTCATCCACCTTCGCAGAGTGGAATGGCTCATGAATTCTTTCTCCTGCGGCCCTCGAATAATTTCCTGCCGATAAAAAAGCCGGAAGATGCCACCCCCTGTGGGAATCGATGTTATGCGAAGCAGTGTGTGGGGGGTCTACCAAGTTAACGAAACGAAACGACCACGAGAGCACCAAGCATGGCGGCTCTTTCATGACTTACATGACAAGCATGTCATGACATTCATGTCATGAGTCCTCAGGAGTCTATTTAGCTACACGTAAGATACCTTAAGGTGAAAGCCTTAGTCATGCTCATGACTATGACTTCTACCACCATCCTTTAGTGTTTCCTTCATTTAGTACCGACGTCTGAGCCCATTGCAGTGGTTTTTGGGTGTTATTCTTTTTTGCATGAGTCACTGTCATTTTTTCTGAGTCATGCTCATGACTATGACTTCTACCATGATCCTTAAGTGATTACTTCACCTAGTACCCACGTCCGAACCCATTTCAGTGGCTTTTGAGTGTTAATGTGCTTTCGCTGAGTCATTGTAATTTATGCTGAGTCATGCTCATGACAATGATTTATACCATCATCCTTGAGTGTTTCCTTCACTTAGTACCAACGTGCGAACCCATTTCAGTGGCCTACATGACAGGGGCGTAGCCAGAAATTTTTTTCGGGGGGGGGGTTCATCGGCCCGACCGGGGGGGGGGGGCAAGCGTCCGCTTTCCTCTACGTGACGTGATCGATAATAAATATCGGTAGTTTAAGCACCCTCTATGTATGTATATCAAAGACATGGGACCCCCCCTCCCCCCTCGCGTGTGTGTGTGCTAGAGCACTGCACGGCCTCGGGCTTACCTGAAAGCCCGGGCCCGTGGGCCGGGCCGGGCCGGGTAGAACTGTTTTTTCACGGGCTCGGGCTGGGCTCGGACACGGCGTGTGCTTTTTGACCCGGGCCCGGGCCGGGCTCAGGCTTTCTGGTGGTGTGCATGTAACGTGCAGTGAGTTATTCTCGGGCGACTCAACTCTGAAAAACATTATTTTTCGGTCTCGGGCCGGGTTCGGGCCAGTTTAGAGTCGGGCTCGGGCCGGGCTCGGGCCTAAGGTAAAGGGGTGGCCGGCCGGGCCGGGCGGGTAACGTAGATTATTTCCGGGCCCGGGCCGGGCCCGGGTCTCGCCATAAAAGTTTTGATCGGGCTCGGGCGGGCCACCCAACGTAATAACGGGCCCTGGCCGGGCCCGGGCTGAAAAAATCGGCCCGTGCAGTGCTCTAGTGTGTGCTTGTGAAGAAATTAAGTAAAAAGTAATGTAAGCTCAGTAAAATACAGTAAGTACGACAGGTACAGTGGGCGTTTGGAGCAACCGTCTCTCATCGCGCCACTGAATGGACCAGTCTTCGAAAACGCATCATTGAGACGACCCGCCCGATCGGAGAAGACATCATTAATTGTTAATCGCCGTTAAGCGTGGATGGCGTCGTTCTCGTGGGGGCGAAGTGCGTTTCACAGGTCAAGAACGGCTATACATGTGAAAATGCACGTGTTACCAGGCTATACCTACTCCCATAGCAATAGCTTGTTCGCTGCGTCTTTGCGCTAGAAAACTTAAATACGCGCAAAAACGAGTAATGCTTTTTTTTTACAAAGCTTTCGTCGCCTTGCATTTCCTGTGGCAAGTGCATGGGCTGCTGTGTCTTCCGCTGTGTGCGAGCGTGCAGCCGTCATTTGCCTTTACGTCATGGCATGTGTACGCATTTTAAGTAGTGCGTGCGAGTCATTTCTGCTTCACTTAGGCCGGTGCAAACAGGAAGCGGCCTTGTACCTCGCAGAATCTCGACTGATTGGTGTACTAGTGATGCAGGAATGAACTCCGATCTTGTTCAGTGCATAGTGCAGATAATCAATTTCTCAGGACGCGTGAACTCCGACGAGAACTGTCAGCGCCTGCAACAAGAGTTTACTTACGCTGTACTGCGCACATGTAATCCATGCTTGTCGGCTGTCTGTTTCGTGCATTCTGTTGCGAGTCGGTGGAATTTCACTGCTGGCATCAACCCTTTGGTGGGCACATCGCTGGTTTGGGATTCCACAACACAACAGCAACTACCAGCCTTTCGCAATTGCTGGTTGGGGATTCAGCAACACAACAGTAACTACCAGCCTTCCGTAGGGGCGCAATCGCAAACGAGAGACGTTCTGCGCTGCAGACTATGGCTACGTTCACAGTTGGGAAGCGGCAAGCGGGTGGAGAGGCCAAAGCGGCCGGAAAGGCCAAAGCGGCCGCAAAATCTTTTCCGCGCATGTCCAAGTTCACATTTGTTTTGCTACCACCGCGGCCGCCGCTGCCGCTTTCGTCCACATCCATCTAGTCTGCGTACGTTTGTCGGCGTGGTGGCGCTCATTATCGCATTATTTCGAGCGGTATGTTCATTCACTGAGCCACCCGTCATCAAAAGTGATCATCTTGCGCAATTTCGCGTGTCATCTGCGACCTTCGGTAAATTCCTCGTTGGCGTTCTGTAATTCTCCTCACACGGGCGCGGTAGCACTGTGTCACAGGTTGCTGCCTAGGCGTGATTATATTTCTTTAATAGCTTTTATTTACAAGTTGTAATAACATTTCATCAATTCGTATTATTTTCGGCGCCTCCAGGACACGAAAGTGGCAACGGGAACACCAAAGCTAAAACCCGGGCTGGCCCTTTGTGTTGAGGCTCGCCAAAGCCTGCGCGTCCTTCGTGAGACCTACGCTCCCAATCTATCGTCGCGACGAGAAAAGCACCCCGCGACTTCTGCAACATACCGTGCACGTGCAAGGAGAACTATGGAGCGCCAATGAGGAATCTGCCTAACTATTGTCTGTCATGGAAGTGGAAGAAGAAATGGCTTTTATACTTCTACCTACTTGTTTTCTAGAAATGGACAATGAATAAACGGAAGACAAGAAAACCTCGGAAACGGCGGTGGTGGGTTCGCCTGGCTTTGCAAAAGCGCGAGAAGTTGGGTCACGCGACTCCGTTGGCTTCGTTGCCGCGCCTCTGGTCGCGCGACGTTGAATACTATCGCGAGTATTGCTGACAGTACGTTTTAGTACTTCTCTTGTCGTAGAGCAAGGGGTGGTTCTTGATCGCGTCGATCAGCATTGCAGCCTACACTTTTGGTGCCATGTTCAATGTTACGACCTGAAGTTTACATGCTAGTGTAGCTTCCGGTCGAGCAGAACGACTTCGTTTCCGCTTCGCCATGGCGAAAAAATCGGTCCGAGACCAATTTGGCTCGCCGCCTGTTTTTCTGCCTGTTTTGCCGCCTAGGCGGGCGGATTTTTGCAAGATTTCCCCACTTCCGCCAGCTTCGAGACCAAGTTCCTACGCGAACGCGGCCTAACCGGCACCTGAAGGGAAGCGGTGGAAATGTATACCGGAAATTTCGACCACCTGGAGACTTTAACGTGCACCTAAATCTAAGTAAACGGGCCTCGAGCATTTTCGCCTTCATCTAAAATGCGGCTGCCGCATTTGTTTTGTTGCTTCATTTGTTGCGCATTTGTTGTTTCAGAATGCGGCCGCCACATTCGCGCCCAAAACCTCACAGAGTGTCAAGGCCTTGACAAACACCGTGACAGTTTTTTTCCACATGCAGACATGATTCGCTGTAAATTACCAACCCAAACGGAAGCGCCCAGGAACGAAAGTGTGAAAGTAGCACCGGTTTCTTGAAATATGTGAGCGCGAAGCGACGAGAGCAAAGGGTGGGTTAGTGGGGGGGGGGGGTGCAAAAAATTTCGGGGGGGGGGGTTGAACCCCCCCAACCCCCCCCCCCCCCCCTTGGCTACGCCACTGCTACATGACAAGACCTACATGACACGGATGTCATGAGATTATTGCCATGACCAATCACTTATGTTCGTCGTACACTCCTGTCATACTATGCCAATTTTGGTACCTACCAAGTTACCGAAACGACCATGAAAGCACCAAGACGTAGGCGGATGTTTCATGACCTACATGACATGCGTATCATGCCATTCATGTCATGACATATAATTTATGTTCGTCATATACTCTTGTTATAGTATGCCCATTTTGGTACATACCAAGTTAACGAAACGACCATGAGAGCACAAAGTCGTAGGCGTCTAGATAGATAGATAGATAGATACTGTCAAAGTAGCCAATGTTCGGCAAGAAATATGCTTCTAATTAAAAAAAATTCACAGTTTCGCCCGAAAGGCGAAGCATCAATTGCGATAGCAAATTGGTAGAGAGCTATTCGGAGTAGGGATAGTAGTTTTATCGGCTGCATAAACTTGGACACATTCGCTGTCTAACTGAATTGACAAGCGTGGTGTCATCGCGCACAGGCAAACATGAATAGATCACACTGAATGACCGCAGACAAAAAACGCTGGCGCAGCGGCTGCAGCGGGCGAAGAATCGTGCGGTCTGTCGCTTCAACGGAAACTGAGCGGCGAATGCACAGTGCATACAAAGGTCAGAGCCGTGTGGAGATAGACGGTGCGGGCGACCGCCACCACAGCCAGTGCAAGCGTATTTGTTGGCAGAGTAGAAGCTGCTCCCCCCCAACCTCCCACGCTGCCTTCCCGCTTTTTTGCTTTCGCGTGGGAGATTGCGTTGCCAGTTTCCCTTGCGCTCGGTTGCAAGATAGGCATTTGGTGCCGTAGCACAGCGTCGCCCCGCCTCCATCCCCCCATACCCCCACCGCCTTTCGCTCGACGGTCGCGTTTGCTTTCCGCCGTGCGTTGGCTCTCCGTGATAGCGCGCGTCCCCCGCGCGCTTTCACTCGCGCATACGGCCCGCGGTGACGATTTTATCGCCCTTGGAATCTATACGGAACCTCACGGCAACGGCGACGACCACGGCGACGCCGACGGCAGAAATCCGGTTGAAGTGTCCATATAATTGCTATCGCAATAAAAAATTTGCGTAGCTTCCACTAGAGGCGCAACTCTAAAGAGACAGCGGAGCTAATGGGCACCTAGCTAGTCCTCGCTTTTGGGCTATGCTAAGCACTACCATGTCATCCCCAGCATTTTCAATAATTTATTTATTATTTATTGATTAGCTATTGATTGGCTATTGATTGGCTATCGAGTGGCTATTGATGATTGACTAAGCTTAAGTAGTACCAACAATGTTTGGCTATGCTTAGCCAGGCTCAGCTTCGCTAGTTCACAAGGGTACGTACCATTGCGCTTGGACCCAGTCTGCAGGATCGGCCCGCATTTTCTGTTAACGCGCCACGGACTTACGGCCGGCTTAAACAGCTCCGCTGTTAAATATGCTGGCGCTCCCGTAATCGAGAGTAGATGTAAGCATGAAATGGCTACCATATGGCGTCTTTTACTGTCTGTGGCGCCGCCGCCTTCAACCGCTTTTCTTCTTTCAACAGTGCAGCGAGCTCAGAGTCTGTCGCTACTTTTCAAGCGAAGCTTGTTATAACTCACAGATTTCGGCGGCGTTCATGTACGCACAAAATTATCATCATCAGCATTGGCTCGAGCGTCGTCGTCTTCTTCCGCAGCTGGCTCGTTGGCGCCCCTCGGTTCGCGCTCGTTCGCGGCACGCGCTCGTGCCACTGCTCCCGCGTTCGTCGTCGTCGTCTGCATCCACAGCTGGCTGCATTGCGGCTAATCATTCCAGCGTAGAATTTCACTTCTCTTCTTTCGTCGTTTACGGGGGTTTGAGCGATTGGTTAAGGGTGTATGAGCCATTCATTGTCTTACGCAATGAACAAATTTTAAAGCAATTTTATGGAAATCCATCCAGAATGAACACGCTCGGGAAAGGGCTCACCGTCGACGTGCGGATTCTAGCGTGAGGGCTTGCGAAGTCCAGGCGAAATGTCAGCGAAGAGTAGCGGACCCCGAGTTGCGGGAGCGCGATGTTGAGGCCAAGCGTCAGCCTCGTCTTACCCTCCAGGAATCGGATAACGGTGGTGCATGCCTCGGCAACGCTAGCGCAAACTTGCCCAGTGGGACGGCCAGGTTTCAACGAGATTTTCTCAACCGGAACTTCGGAGCCAGCTGCAGTCCGTATGAGGGGTTGTGGTTCGAGCACAGCGTGGTACTCTTCAGTGCAATTCGTTCGGCAGAACAACGAAGAAACACACGACAAGCTTCGCTTAATTATCCCCATTTCCTCGACAGGGCAGGGGCTACTGATTTTTTAATTCTTTTCGCGTCGAAGTGGTCGGCTGCAAATGTGTGGACAACTCACGAATCGCTGGCGTTGAGAAGAGCTCAGGCAACACGGTCTCACCGCCACAAGATGACAATCAAGTGTATGGTGCCCTGTACCTGCCTTTTGAACGTCGCTATTGGAAATGACAAATAAAACTTCAGCGTACCAGAAGTTACAGCTTCAGTGACATTGTGAACAAACATTAGGAAGAAATCGGAAGTAATATTTTTTGTAACTTGTTTGGGCACTAACTAGCGTATGTAAAGTAGTAGAGTACAAAGGGTTGGGGGCCAAATTCCGCATATTCTTAAATTTTGACATGTTACCCGAATGATCCCTTTTGATCTCGCAACGATGCCGGGATGTTTTCGTTTGAGTGCCTGGATAAATTCTCTGGCTTTTGGCTCAATGTCACTTGAAGGTCGCCGTCAACGGGTGCTAGAAGCAACGCTTAAAAAAACCGTTTCGTGCCTATACCGGACTGTTTTGAGAAGTATCTGAATCTTCGTCGTCCTAATAATAGGTAGGTAGGTAGTAAACTTTATTGAGGTCATAACCAGAAAAAAAGTTGTCGCAGTTTCACCTGAAAGGCGAAGCATCAATTGCGATAGCAAATTTGAAGAGAGCTATACGGAGTAATGATAGCAGCTTTACCAGCTGTATAAACTTGGACATGCAGCAGCACCGGCAACACGCAGAACTGTTGTCGACGCCGTTGGCGTTTTGCCCGCGTTCGCTCAAAATGCGTGCGGCGTTGGTGACTGTTGCCGGAGCCTCTGATATAAATAGGCACTTGGTGCCGCAGCTAAACGTCGCCTCCCTTCCCTCCCCCTCCCCCACGGCCTTTCGCGCGTCGGAAGAAGGTACGTTTACTCTACATATATGGTGATTGTAGAGGAGGAAAGAGACGCCTACTTCTGCAGCCCTTAAGGGAGCACAGCGCAGAACGCGCGTTTGTTCTGCGCCGTGCGTTCACTCCCCGTGAAAGCGCGCGTCCCTCGCGCCCTTTCACTCGCACATACAGCGTTCGGCGCGCGGCGACGATTTCATCTCCATTGACGTCATACGGAACCTCACGGCGACGGCGACGGCAACGGCGACGCCGACGGCAGAAATCTGCTTTTAAGTGTCCATATAATTGCTATCGCAATAAAAAAATACCAGGCCTGCGCGGCACACGCAGCACAGTCACAGCGTAAGCTTGACGAGCGTTTCGACAGTACTACCTAGTAATTTGAGTGAATGCGTCAGGAACGCGCTTAGGACGCCGTCGCGCGTTCAAGCCGACGCGTTCCATCGCGCATGGCTAGAGCCGTTCGGCCCAGCCAGGCGGCCGACAATGCAAATACGGCTGCCACATTCGCTTCCATTGCAAGGAAGAGGCGCTGCGGTCGCCGAGGTGAGCGGACGCGTCTCGCATCGGCTCCGTCGATTATCATTGACGGTGCCGGTTATTCACCCAATATCGAAGAACCAACACTACCAGAGTGTGCAGCAAGTTGCAAGGAACTCGCCAACACCAAATTTGGTGAGAAATTTCCGATTTTTCGCCGTTTTTTGGGACCGGAAAAATCTGAAGCGGAGCTCCGGAGCTAAGCCTAATCAGGCCTAGCTCGACTTCTGGCCGGCGCGCCACGTAGGCCGCCCGCCGCCGCTGCGCCGCTGACCCGCTGCGCCGCCCGCCGCCGCGTCGGCGCAGCCGCTACCCGCGATATGGCCTGGGCGATGGAAACGGAGTTCGAGCCCGACGTTCGTCAAGAACAAGAAGCGCAAGATCTACAACCACGGCTCGCCCACATCGACGGGCGCACAGCGATAGCAGTCCAAGGCGAAATTCTACCGGACGATGACATCGCGGGTTGGGAGACCGGCGCGCGACAGCCACGTCAGCACAAGCCAACATCGCACGCCTGCTTCAACGGTGAGTCTACCCCCGCCGGCAAGAAGCATGAATCGCGCTACACTCAAGCGCAGTACGTCAAGAAGGTTACCGCAAATTTAACACGCATGGCGCGCATGCCAACGAACATCCCGAGAGAAGAGTGCAAAATTATCATCAGACCTAGAGGAGGCCTAAACACGGGGCGCACCGAAGCCCCAACCCTAACGGCAGCCATTTGGACGGCCGCGGGTATCACCAAAGCGGAAGCAATGCAGGGCACAGTGTGTGCCAATGTGGCGCAAAATATTATCGTTGTGAGTACCCCGGACGAGCAGAGAGCGAGGCGCTACGCCACGATACGGGGAACAAGCCCGTATCATCGGGGAACAAGCCCACGAAACCTACGCCTACTTCGCGGCCCCGCACGATACTTCGAAAGGAGTCATCCACGGGATACCGAAGACGGAAACTACCGCAGACATCAGAGAAAACATTATACATCCAGGGAACCCCAAAGCCATCGAGGCACACCGCATTGGAGAAACGACAGCGGTTTTGGTCCTGTTTCAGGGACAGAAAGCACCTTCTACTGTAAAGTACGGCGTAACTATCGTCAGATGCAGCCTCTATTGTCAACACCACCAAGTATGCCGGACGTGCGGCAAAATCGGCCACCGGCAAGACGTATGCCCGCAACCAAACACGAAGGTTTGCTTCGCTTGCGGTAAGCCTAACCCAAGAGACACGCACGCCGAAGAATGCAAGCCACGTTGCAAGCTTTGTAACGGCCCCCACCCAACCGGGGCGCCGGGCTGCAGCAACCGTTTCAAGTTGCCATATCTGGTAAAGAAGCGGAGATGGGAGAACGCACGACGCACGTCATCGACACACGTTAGCATAGCTGTGAACGACAACCCCGCAGAATTCCCGCCCCTGAAAGCCGACTGTCCACTGGAGGAGCGCAAGCGCAGCGCGAGTCGCAGCTGCTTGCGCGGCGTGCAAGGCGGCGACTCCGGCCGCGCCACGTCGCACGGGCGGGAAAGCAGGAGCAGGAGCAAACGGCGCACCGCTCAGTTCGCGCGCCGCGAGTCTCGCTCTCGAGAACGCGCCACGTGGTCCGAAAAGGTAGCTAACCACCACAGAAGCAAAAGCCGAACACCGCAAATCGAAGACACGATGCGAGCTCTACAGCAAGACAACGCAAACCTACGAGCCGAGAACCAAAACCTCAAGGCCCAGGTCAGGGAACTGAAACAAGGACAAGCAGAAATCCTACGACTACTGCGTGCAGGACAACAGCCCGCTGGAACCACAAGAATGGACATCGCACAGGCAGCGCAGAGATCACTCACCCCTACGCCGCCACCACAACAGGTACCCGATCAACGATCAGCTACACCACTAATAGCAGAGAGGACCCCCACAACGGAACCTCCATCAACGGCCCCACAACACGAGACGGTAGA
Source organism: Dermacentor silvarum (assembly GCF_013339745.2). Taxonomy (NCBI): domain Eukaryota; kingdom Metazoa; phylum Arthropoda; class Arachnida; order Ixodida; family Ixodidae; genus Dermacentor; species Dermacentor silvarum. Next base: position 212,971,535 of record NC_051157.2, read on the forward strand.
AGACATGGAAGAGCATACGGCGGGAATATCCCGCCCCTCTTTCAAAGAAGACAGAGCAATGAACAGGGAACGTGAGAGCACCAATGCATGCCTGAACAGACATGAAAAACGCATCGAACTACTAGAGAAGCGCCTAACCACACTCGAGCTCCGGGTAACCACGGGCTTCGCGGAGACGAAGGCACTACTGAACCAAATTCTTAACAAGAACAACACCACCAATGAAGAGAACAACACCTGCAGCATCCCACAAACATGGACCGAAACCCCACAACCCGCACAAGGCTAAGAATCTGGCACTGGAACGCCAACGGGTTCCAGTGTCGGAAGGCGGTACTGCAGCAGCACGTGGCAAGCATCGGGCAACCACCGGACGTTATAATGATACAAGAAACCCACATCGAAGACACACCGACTCTGCCGGGGTACCGAGCCTACTCGAGCCGGCCCAGCGCGCGAGAGCACGGCAAGGGAGCCGCACAGGGGGTGTGCACTTTCGTGCGAAAGGGACTCACCTCTATACACCATGAGAACTTCCTGGGACGCAGCTCCATCGAGCACTGCGTCACCGAAATCGGGCTGGGTAGAAGAAAGCAAGAACCCATATTATTGGCGAATATCTACAGCAATCCCACACGCGGGCAGCAGAAATTCAAGGCACTACTACAAAAGACTACAAAGACAAGCCCCAACGGCACGGTGGTGGTGTGCGGCGACTTCAACAAGCCACACAAAGAGCTGGGATACAACCGCACCTCGGCCAAAGGACGAGACCTGCTGGAAGAAGCCTCAAACGCCGGCTTTGTGCTTTACACAGATCCGGGCAACCCTACAAGAATTGGAACGTCGACTACGAGGGACACAAACCCGGACTTCACTTTCGCTCGACTCTCCGGCAAAGCAAGAGGAACGGTGACCTGGCGCAACACTGGCCACAACCTGGGCAGTGACCACTACATTATAGAACTGAACATACCCACAACGGTACACAACGACCAAAAGAAATTCAAGCACAAGCTCACAGACCGGACGCGTTTCCGCGCAACCCTCGATGAAGCCGACAACGACATCGAAGACATCGAGAAGTGGACGGAACGCGTAACCAAAGCAGCCGACTCGGTTACCGCCGAGCTGGACGTAGAAGAGGAAGTACCGCAAATCGACAGCAAGCTGGCTCACATGATCGAGGCTCGCCAATCCCTGCAAAGAAGATGTAAAAAGCAACGGCACAATCGACGGCTACGGAAACGAGTCGCCGAGCTGGGTCGCGCCATTGAAAAATACAGCAGAGAACTATGCACGCAGCAATGGCACGCAACGTGCAGCGCTGCGGACGGACAACTACATAAAGGGCAGACTTGGAAGCTGTTGCGAGACCTCCTGGACGATAAATCCACGAAAGGCCACCAGCAGCACAGGCTTGCCCAAACGATCTACACTGCCGTCAAGACACTAGGCGAAGAGGAAGCCAGCAAGCGCATCAATGCCAAGTACCTCCCCACAGCGGCCACCGAGATCCACCCCGACCACAATGGGCCGCACAACCCAGAACTGGATCGAGAGATCGAAGAATGGGAAGTCCTAGCGGTACTACAAAAGCTCAACTGCAAGTCGGCGGCAGGACCAGACCGGCTTCACAACCGGGCGCTGCGTAACCTCAACGATGGGGCGATCGCAGCACTCACAAGATACTTCAACCAATGCTGGAGAGAAGGCAAACTACCGAAACAATGGAAGACGGCTCGCACGGTCCTCATACCGAAGCCCGGCAAGCCACCCAACATTGAAAATCTACGGCCCATCTCCCTGACATCCTGCGTCGGAAAAGTGATGGAACACATCATGCGTAACAGGTGGAACCGCTACCTCGAAGACAAGGGCCTCTACCCGGACGAAATGATCGGCTTTCGAGAGAAACTCAGTACCCAAGACGCCATGATACAACTCCAGCATGAAATCCTGGAAGTATCAGCTCCCACTCACGACAATAGAGCAGTTCTCGGCCTAGACCTGCAGAGTGCTTTCGACAAGGTACGCCACTCGGCAATCCTGTCGCAGGCCTCGCGGCTAGGACTTGGACGAAGATCCTACAACTACATAAGGGACTTTCTGTCCAACCGAACGGTAAAAATACAAGCGAGTAACCTACAACTAGAAGAAAAGACCCTCGGAAGCGTCGGCACACCGCAGGGCTCCGTGATATCGCCGCTGCTCTTCAACCTGGTCATGATCGGAGTTGCGGAGCGACTAAACGCGCGAGTCCCGCACGTCCGTTACACGATCTACGCGGATGACATCACGCTATGGGTTGCCGGCGTCAGCGACGGGTACATCGAAGAAACGCTACAAGAAGCAGTGAACACAATAGAAGAACAGCTGGATGGCACCGGTCTCCGATGCTCGCCACAAAAGTCCGAACTCCTGATCGTCCCACCACCCGGGCGATATAGGAAGAAAGCCACTGAAGACTCGGAGAAGATCGTGCTCCGAACCAGAGACGGCATCGTCATTCCGAAAGTCTCTAAGCTCCGTGTCCTAGGCATGGTGCTCGAAGCCAGTAGGAGCAACGGCGTCACCGTCCACAAGATCATCACTAAGATGGGTATCGCCACGCGACTCATCAAGCGAGTTGCGACCCGGCACAGAGGGATGAAGGAGGCCAGCCTACTACGTCTGGTGCAGTCCTTCGCCATCAGCCACCCTGCCTACGTAGGCGCGTTCCACTACTGGAAAGTACAGGAGCGCGACCGGATAAATGCGGCCATCAGAAGGACATCAGAAGGCTGCGCTCGGCTTATTCAACTGCACGAGCACAGCCAAGCTGCTCGAGCTGGGGGTGCACAACACCCTCGAAGAAATCGCAGAAGCGCAAAGAACATCTCAGCGCGAGAGACTCCAAACCACACGAACGGGACGAAGCATCCTGGCCAGACTAGGCCAAGGCACGAACACTACTAACAACGAAGCGAAGAGACATCACGCCCTCCCGAAAAGGGCCCTCCGCCGACCGGTGGTGGCGCCCCTACCAAAGAACATGCACCCGGAGCACAGCCAAGGCCGACGAGACGCACGAGCCAAGGCCCTCACTGAAGCACATGCCAACGATAACGGCGCCTTATACGTGGACGCCGCTAAATACAAAGACAAAGAAGACACATACGTGGCCGTAGCAATACGCGCCACAACGGGCGAAATCTACAGTGCTTGCAGCGTCCGTGCGAAGCAAGCGCATCAGGCGGAAGAAGCCGCCATTGCGCTGGCCCTCGCCGACAACAAGTTTACAACGATCCTGAGCGACTCGCGCACAGCGGTTCGGAACTACGGCAGAAATAATGTGTGTGCCAGTGCGGTGCGCGTTGTGAAGTGCAGTGACAGACAGTGCACCGACGGACTGCGGACTCGTCTCCGATGGTTCCCGGCGCATCAAGGCTGCTACTTCGGGAGCACCTCCCCAAACCGCAATGAGACGGCGAACGCCGCTGCGCGAGGTCTTACTCGCCGCGTGGTGGCACCAGCGTCCCTCGTCTTAGCGGAGGGAGTAGCCACCGACGATGAAGACGACGAAGAAGAAGCCGAAGTGGTAACGAGCTACGCGGACGTGCTGGAATGGTACCGGAGCGCACGTCGCTCCATGCCGGACCCACACTTGCAGCTCACCAGAGAACAGGCGGTACTCTACAGACAGCTGCAAACGAACTCGGTGCTCACGCCTGCGCTCGCGCGCTTCATATGCCCCGACGTCTACGAGAGCGCAAAGTGTAGTGTGTGTAACAGTGCGACCGCCACGCTAACTCACGTTATGTGGGATTGTAAACTGAATCCAGAAGAGGCAGCGGCCTACCCAGGCAGACTGCCAACGGACATTGCCCGTGCCGCAACGGCTCAGGACTCAGAGCAACAACTACAGGCGGTCCAGCGGATCGAGACAGCTCTCGCTCGCCAAACGCGCAGGGACGCACCCGACGGGACCCAGGGGCGACAGCCTCGTAGAGAACGTTGGGTCCCCCGGCGTAAGCGTCGAGACGCAACTTGATTACTCCACATATATAGTCGGGCAGCAAGAGGGCCCTGCGTGGCACCCTGCTACCTCCACCGGTGCTTTAATAAAGTTCATTTCTCTCTCTCTCTTCCATTGCAACGCGCCCGACGCGGCCTGCTTGGGACGCCGTCGCGCGTGCAAGCCGACGCGTTCCATCGCCGATGGCTAGCGCCGTTCGGCCCAGCCAAGCAGCCGACAATGCAACTACGGCTGTCACATTCGCTCCGATTTCAACGCGCCAAATCTTGCGCAATCAACGTGATCCCGAGCGTCTGTCGGTAGTTAGCGCCATCTAGTTAAGGCGGCAGCAAAATTTACAGTGTCTGAAGGGTTGCGTTTGCCGGCGCCTTAACTAGATGAAGCCACCATACCGGCGGAGGCTTGGGACCGCGTTGTTAGCGTTCCGCGTCTGAATAGCATCTCGTCGTCTGCGCCTGCGCGCCTGCGTAGGGCGCGTTTATAGTACATTTTCCAGCGCTCGTATAGCAAGTGCTGTGTCAAAGCCAGGCAATAAAGAAAAAAACCCGCATTTCCCCGAAGGGGAGTATGAGGAAGTGCGAAGCACGGGGTGATGCTATGAGGGGGCGCGCGCGACTAAACTGCAGAGCCGAGCGAAGGAGACGGCAGCGAGAGAGCACGACTGACGCGCCGGCGCCACACACACAACACGTGACGGCGGAGCGAAACACGCCAGGCGGTTGGAGAGGGGGTGAGCGGTGGGGAGAGTACGCACACGAGGGGCTGTTACCGGGCGAGGAGGGAGCTGTCAGCGCGAGGGGAGAGGCGGCGGCCGAGGGTGAGTGCAAACCTAACGGGGGGAGAGGCACACCAGCTGCATGGCGCCGTGACGTCACGGCGCGGAGAGGGTGCCAGGAGCCGGCGCGGCGCGCGCAGCCACGGCGCGGAGGCGCCAGCTGCACAACGCGCCGTGACGTCACGGCGCGGAGAGCGGTGCGGAGCCGGCGCGGGGCGCGCGCAGCCACGGAGCGGAGGGCGGAGCGCGCGCAGTCACGTGGGGCGTGACGTCGCTGCGCCGTTGCTACAGACGCTCCTCTCCGCTCCTCGCGCCGTTGCTAGGGGAGAGGAGGAGGAGCGCGGATGCCGGCGGAGTTTTCGGGGTCGCTTAAGAAGTGCATTCGCACTTAAAAAAAACTTGCGTGGCTCAGTCGTAGAGTATCCGCCTCCCACGCAGCGGGCCTGGGTTCGATCCCGGCGGAGAGCGGGTACTTTTTTTCGCATGCGATAGCAGCTACGGGGCGACGGCGGCGGCATCATCGCGACCCGAAACGGCTATTGGAATGAACCCATAACAGCTTACGCTATAAAACGTTTGTACCGCCAAGCAGTGATCACAGGTCTACTGTCATCGTGGAACAAGTATAGGAATTGCGACAAAGACTATCAATCAGTCGCTGCTTAGAACAACGCGTCGTAATTTCTTCAGTCACGACCTGTCTACTATGTTAACCAATAATTCTCATCGATTCTGGCGCATCATCAATCTGAGTTCCTCTCCTGATATAGTACCAATTAATGTTGAAGGAGAACCTGTTATCTGCTTAACGATGCATTTTCGTCTATGTTCACCAATGAAGACATAACTTCTTCGCCCATATTGAAACCATTGCCTAACATTTGCATGCCAGAAATTGTCACCAGTGAATTTGATATTCTTTCCGTGTTTAATAACCTCAATATTACCTACTAGCTCTGATCACCTTGGTTTCAATCATAAGATACTTAAAAACGACTCTCTAAACCTTTTTCACGTGTTATCAGCACTATTTTCCCAATCATCATCTGGCATTATTCCTCATGACTGCTGAATGGCAAAAGTAATACGAATTTTTAAATCGGGTGATCGCTCTGTTCCACTCAACTATCGTCCTATCTCATTAACTAGGAACATATGTAAACTTCTCGAGCACGTCATACATACACAAGTCATCAACTACCTAGCAGACCATGATATCATTTTTCAGTCCCGCAAGGAAGTATTCTTGGTCCGCTGCTTTTTAATTTATATATAAACAATGTTCTGATCTATCAGAAGGCATCATATAATCATCATTCATAGACGATACTAGTGTGCTTACTTCATCAGCATGTTATACTAGCTTAATAAAAAGCGCAAACGAGTTTCTCTAGAACATATATCCACATGGTCTACAGAAAATTATCTAAAAATAAATTCAAACACGACAAAAGTCGTAATTTTTCATGCGAAAGGCACAGATATTCCGCAAAGTCATACTTTAGAGATGAACAAAGGGAGCATAAAAATAGTCAATGAAATTGAAGTATTAGGCCCATACTTCTCTAGTACGCTACACTGGGATCAACATGTAGACTCTGTTGTACAGAAGCTTAGCCGTATCACAGGAATGCTAAACAGGAACAGATATCGTCTACCAACATCCGTAAATATATTAATTTACCACTTATTATTTGCATCACACATTAATTATACACACCTTGTGTGGGGCACAACAACTGAATCTAACCTAAGGAAAATACACTTATAATAGAAAAAAGTCATACCTATCATAGCAAACGTGCCATATCACAATCACAGCACCTCTTTAAACACTAGAACATACATTGTGGAACCAGAGAAACAATCGAGCATGTCTTATGTCTCTGTCCCCAGTTCGACGTCGAGCGTGAAGCTCTCCGGACAGCACTGAACCGGCTGGACTCAATGCCATTTTCGGAAAGGAAGATCCTTGGACCATGGCCGTATGCGTCGATGGCACAGAAAGCCACGAAAGCCTTGTTGCACTACCTCAAGTCGACAGGTCTTGGCGACCGTCTGTAGACTTCGTTCGAAGTTTCAAATGTGCGCGAAACTGTGCTCTCTATATTTCTTTTCTCTCTCTTTTCATCCCTATACCCCCTTCCCCCGGCGCAAGGTAGCAAACCGGACGTGCGTCTGGTTAACCTCCCTGCCTTTCCTCTCTTATATTGCTCTCTCTCTCTCTCTCACAACATACCCACAATCTACTCCCTATACAACCGCTCTATCCTTCGTGTATGGCACTCAAACTTGCAGATCAATAGTTATTTAAACAAGCGAAGGAAACAGTTCTTCTGTTTCCACAGGAGTCCGACAAGGCAGTGTCTTAGGCCCGTTTCTCTTTAATTGTGTAATCTATGATTTACCGCGGAGACTTCCACCTGCACTACACTATATATGCGGATGATGTTTGTAATTGGGCCTCTGGTTCATGTGCTAGCCTTGTTCAATCATCTTTGCAGGAAGGCCTAAACATTGTGGACGAATTCTTAAAGGAAAGAGGAAGGGAGCTGTCTTACAGTAAGACGGCTGTAAGACAGCTCCATTCAGACTTTCAGCGGCGCCTTGAGGGACATCGTTTAGACGTAGTAAAACAACACAAATTTCTTGGGGTTATACTAGACAGACAACTTTCTTGGAATTATCAGATTAAAGCCCTCAAAGAACAAATAAACTCAACAATAAGTGTACTTCACCGCTTAGCAGGCACGGCATGGGGAGGGTCGGTTTCATCACTACTGGAAGCACATAATGCACTTATAAAGCAAAAGATAGCTTTTTCTTCATCTGTTCTGCATGGAATCTCCCGTTCATATGAAGAGCGACATCAACGATTAATAGCCTTACAACCTTACAGTATGCTTAGGCGTTCCTCGAGCAACCTCAAGTTCCTTAGTAATTACAGAGGAACGACATCCTTCATTCGCTATTATGGGGATGGCTGAAACCTGTCGACACTACTTCCGCGTTTCAGTGCAGCACAAAAGGCCCCCACTAGCAATTATACTTACTGAGAGAGACAGAGCGAACATCAATACTGCGATTCAGGTGAAAAAAAATCTACTACCACATCACGAATTTTGAATCTCAGTAATTTCCTCCCCTCCATGGCGACTTGTCGCCCCAAAAATTTTACTTTCGGTTGACGCAATTATTCGCAAACGAGACATGTTTATGCTAGCAGCACAACAACTAGCGCTATACCAGATATACTTTCGGCACCCTGGATATATTCAAGCGTATACACACGGTTCTTGTCAAACAAATTCTTCTACAGCTGCCTTTGTCATTCCAGAATGGAACCGAACACAGACGTTTAAATTGTCTCACAAGACATCATCAACAACAGCAAAGCTTTTTGTAATATTGTCTTTGTTACGATACATCAATTCAATGCAAGAAGGGAACCAATGCGTCATCCTTTGTGACTCACAGGCAGCTTTGTCGTCACTTCACGGTGGCATCAGCAATTCCCAAAACATGGAGTTAGTTTATGAGACACTAAAAGAACTCGCAAAGGAAAGTGAAAAAAATTGCGCAATAATGTTCAAATGAATACCTGGCCACTGCAATATCCCTGGGAATGTTACAGCAGACAAGGCTGTTAGACAAGCGCACATTAATAACGACACATACGGTCTCCCTCTAACGCAAGGAGAATTGCGGCACATACTAAGACAGATCTCAGTCCGTGGTTGCAAAGCGACATGGTTTGATCAGAACTCGAAATCTTCAGATTTATTTCACATTGACCCTGCGCTTCAATTCAAAATCCCGTCCACATTGGTTACAACCAGAGCCCTTGAAACACTCATTCACCGTCTGCGGCTCGGTACCGCGTGCACAAAACATTTTCTACAAAGAAATTCAAGAGCTAATAGTCCGGAATGTACTTGTGGCCATGCGGATGTGTAGCATCTTCGGTTAGAATGTCCGCGACACGACACACATAGACAATGTTTAGCAGTTGATTTAGTGGCATTAGACAGTAGGCCCTTCAGCGTCAGGAAGATCTTAGGTCATGGGCCAACATATTCATTGCAAGGACTAGCGTTAATGGTCCTCCAAAGATTTCTAGAAGCGTGCAATATTCTCGGAAACTATTGAAAAAAGTGGTTATCTGTGATAAGCTCACTGTGTGGGATTTTTTATCGAAATTTGGTTCATTCAACACCTGGGTTCATGTACCTTCATTTGAGTGTAATCCGTGTTATCATACCTGCCGTGATTTTAGTGCTGTTACGGGATCGAACCTTGTGTTTACTTTAGTGCACTTATGTGACTGAACTTTGTGTGCTGTTTTTCTGACTTGACTTTCTGTATTAGTGTGGCATTAGTGTACTTATGTGACTGGAGTTTGTGTTATTGTGATTTGGAGTCAACTTTTAGTTTTAATGCGTGTTGGTTAATTCTTTTTTCATATAACTATGTGAAAAGGAGTAACTGGCGCCAATTAAAGGCAACAACATCTCCTAAATACCATATAATAAAAGAAACTTAAACTCTGAAAACAGCGTATTTTATTAAATTGTTTGCAAAAAATGCAGCTACCTTTATTACCAGTCATAAAGAATCTTGGCCTATACCCCCTTCTAGAACCAACTATGGTTTGCGAATGACAAAAAATAAATTACCCAGGCTGATTTCATGACGCCGGCATTGATATCAGCAACATAACATGGTCAGAACTGTTCTCACTTCTCCGAGCCGTCTCCTAATTAATGAATCACGCATTTCTTTTTCACCTGTATTCACATATACGTATTGCTAAATGTTTGTAATGAAATAATTTTCGCTCATCCTGTTCTTTCTCCTAATCATTCAAATATTAATTTAGCGCAATTTCTTTTCACCTTTAATTACGCATTGTGAAGCGTACGTAATTTTCACTTTTATTCACGCATTGTCAAGTGTATGTAATGTGGTGGTGTGTACTATCGCCATTGTTTTTACTTGCCATTGTTCAATTTCCTTGTTGCCCTATTGAAAACTATCTTGCACTGATTAATTATTGCACTGTGATATTTATATGTAATGTTTCTGTATACTGTTGATTGCGTGACTCATGCCACCATGTAACACGGGGCTTAGGGCACCTCAAGCTGCCTCACTGCAGCTTTTATCTTAGCCCTCGCCATTGTTTGATTTAGCAATGGAAACGAATAAAGAAAGAAAAGAACCAGCACGGTTTTCGCAGGGGTTATTCATGCGACACCCAACTCGCCGGATTTACTAACGATATAGTTTCCGCATTTAATGAAGGATTTCAAGTCTACGCAGTGTTTCTTGATTTCTCTAAAGCTTTTGGTCGCGTTCCTCATCTTGGGCTTCTAATAAAATTAACATACTTAAATATTCACCCAAACGTTCTTGCATGAATTAAAGATTACCTCTCCAACAGACAACAATTCACCTGGGCTGTAACTCTTCTGTTCCCTTAACATCTGAAGATCTCCAGGGCAGCGTACTTGGTACCCTACTTTTCTTAATTTTTCTAGCGAGAGCTACATTGGCCGCATTCTCGCCGTTTCGCTGTGGCCGGTGGCCGCACCGCGAGCTGAGCCGTTGCCTAGCAACCGCCACAGGTGGCAGCGCCACTCGCCGCGCCATCTGGCATCACGTCCGAGGAGGAGCCGGTGAAACCGCGTTGCCACAACAGAAGAGGAGCCGGCGTTGCATCGTATATATAGAAGGGGCGGCTCGGTGGGATTCGTCGGCAGATATGGAAAGTGAGTCGGAGAGACTGAAAAAAGCAATGCTTCATCATCGGAACGAAACAAAGAGGAGGCAGCGAGCCGAGGAAACGGAGGAAGAACAAGTCGCACGCCTCGAGAAGCGTCGTAAGTACAAAGCGGCCAGGCGAGTGGATTCAGATGAGGATAGCACCCGAAACGTGTTCAAGTCCTTGGACGACAACCCCTTATCCTCCCGCCTCACCGACCATCGGGCAGTCTTTGTGGCAATTGAGAAACAACTAGATGAAGACTTTTCAAAATAAATGCGCTACACTTTAAAAATGTCTAGTCTTTAATGTAACCATAACTTAACGAGAGGTAACAACCAAACCTAAACACTCAGACGTACGAAGCTAAACAATAAAGTTGTAACGGCAGGGAGAACCAAGCTAAACAATAATATTAACCGTACCTCTCGCTACGGACACTCAGACATAACTGACTTAAGCCACAGCCAATTTTTATTATTGATCTACCCAAATGTGTTTTATCTCGAATTAGATTATACGCAGATGATTGTGTTACATATCGTAAAATTAATAATGACGCTGACCGCCTTTCCCAACAAACTGATCTTGATGTGGTGACTGTTTGGCGCTCCTCGTGGCTAATGCCTTTAAATACGTCTAAAATAAAGCTAATGTCATTTACCAACCATTCCAGTCGACTTCCTACCGCCTACTCTCTCAATAATGCTAGCGTAGAACTTGCGCCAACTTACAAGTATCTCGGCCTTCATCTTCAGCCTGATTTAACTCTGCATTACCATATTAACACCGTCTTAGCAGCAGCCAACCGAGCACTCGGTCTTCTTAAGCGCAACCTCAAGCACGCACCTTCACACTCTAAAAAAAAACTGGCTTATATCACGCTGATCCGCCCAAAAATTGAATATGCTTCCGCCATATGGGATCCCGATCGATCATACATTATCAACAACATTGAATCTCTGCAAAACTGTGCTGTTCTCTTCATCTTTTCAGATTATTCACGCTTCATCAGCGTCACATCAATAAAACAATGTGCCGAGTTGGAACCAATATCAGGTCGACGCCACTTTGCTCGCCTAACCTTATTGCTTAAACTGTATCACCATTCTACGCTTCACGATGACTTCTTTTCGCCACTCCCTGCAGTCTTCCCGCGCCGTGACCACAAACGCATAACGTGCAGCTGATCGCTTTACGCAAGATCATTTATTCCTCTCGCAATAATAGAATGCAATAACATATACCATCACGCATAGCTATTGAAGTAAACTTACCATATTTCCGAACCTTGTTGCAAGAAAACGGTTAGTGGTAGCAGATTAGTTAATACTCATTGTTATATGTACTATCGACCAAAAAAGTTTAAGACCAAGGGATCTGACAAAAAGCTGAATATCTCCGCAGCCTCAAAACGCAGCCGGGTATTCCCATTTCCCGCCTCTACTGGTATATGCGAACAACACTGTGATGTATGGTTTTACTGGCTACTTCTAAAGGCTGCTTGGATATCTAGCGTTTTCTGAGATCCCGTGGTCTCTAAACGCTTTTGGTTGATATGTGACGTCTCGGTTGGAACGACGTTTATTAGGCCCGGGAGCTCGTCAGCGAACCAGCGCAGCACACAGGCGATGATGATGAACACATATACAGGCGAAGAGGAGGATAGGTAAAAGTGCGAGGATGATGATGATAACATACAGATGAGGAAGATGTGCGTAATAAACGCCCACACTAATTTCCCCCCGACGTGAAAGCGGCCATCCTGGCCGGCCGTCAAGGTGTCGAGGCACGCCGCGTGAAGGGCTTCATGCGGGAGACGTGGACAACCTCGGTATTGCGGCAACGGCGGTCTGTGGGGGCGTCAAGAGGAGTGACGCGATAGTTGACAGGCGAAGTCTGTCCAAGGACCATGTACGGCCCGATAAACCGTGGCTGGAATTTTTCGCATAAACCAGGGGTGCGAACAGGAGTCAGGAGCAGGACCTCGTCACCAGGTCGAAAAGATACAACGCGATGGCATTCGTCGTAAATATTTTTCCGGTCTTGTTGTCTGGCCTCTGTGTTCAGGCGAGCAAGCTGGCGACAGTGGTCGAGTCGGGAAATGTACTCTTCGCACGATGATAGAGATCTATTAGCCTTGGAGTTGAAGAATGAAACGTCCAGAAAGAAAGTAGGGGAGCGTCCATAAACGAGGTAAAATGGCGAGTAGCCAGTTGTGCGCTGCACGGCCGTGTTATAGGCGAAAGTGACGAATGGTAAAAGAACATCCCAGTTTTTGTGGTCTGGTTGAATATAAGCGGCGATCATGTCGGCAAGGGTGCGATGAAACCGCTCGGTCAGGCCGTTAGTCTGGGGGTGATAGCTAGAAGCTGTCTTGTGGGCTGTGCCGGAGGCTTGAAGAACTTCGTTTAGCAGTTGGGAAAGGAACGCCTTTCCACGGTCACTGAGCAGTACACGAGGAGCACCATGGCGTAGAATAATGGCTTCAAGAACGAAGTGAGCAACTTCCGAAGCAGAGCCAGTAAGCACAGAAGCTGTCTCAGCGTAGCGCGTCAGATGGTCGACGGCAGTCACTATCCATCGATTGCCAGCAGTAGTGACCGGAAGGGGCCCGTAAAGGTCGATCCCAACAACCTCGAACGGGGCTGCAGGGCACGGAAGCGGCTGTAATTGGCCGACAGGAGCAGATGTTGGGAGCTTGCGACGCTGGCAGGGAGAGCAGGAACCGACGTATCTGGCGACGCTAGCAGAAAGGCCAGGCCAATAGAAACGACTTCGAATGCGGTCATAGGTTTTATGGAACCCAAGGTGGCCAGCTGTCAAATCATCGTGAAAGGCGTTGAGGACACGAAGTCGGAGAGAGCGTGGTAGAACTGGCACCCAGCGTTGCCCGTCAGGATGGTAAATACGGCGATACAGCACGCCATCGTCCAGCTTAAAGTGCGCGAGCTGGCGACGGAGGCGCGCGTTAGGTGGACGAGAAGCCCCAGAGAGGTGATCAATGAAGCGTTGACAGTACGGGTCAGCCAGCTGACGAGAGGCGAGTGGCTGATCATCGTCGAAAGGCAGTTGGTACATAGAGGCCAGGGAGGAAACCGTAGCAGTGTCGGTCGAACTGGTGACGTGCGAAGCGATTGCAGAGGCGTCGAGCGGGGCCGTAGGAAGCGGGCAGCGAGAAAGAGCGTCGGCGTCTTGGTGTTTCTTCCCGGACTTGTATATGATTTCGAAATCATACTCTTGGAGGCGTAAAATCCAGCGACCCAGGCGTCCAGACAAGTTCTTGAGCGTGGAAAGCCAGCATAAAGCGTGGTGGTCCGTAACGATGGTGAAATGGCGGCCGTGGAGATAAGGGCGAAACTTCTGTATCGACCAAACAATAGCCAGGCACTCTTGCTCAGTGATCGTATAGTTCTTTTCGGAAGCGCTGAGTACACGGCTGGCGTATGCAATGACTCTCTCTCGCGAAGAGTTGTCGCGTTGCAGAAGAACAGCACCTATACCGCGGCCGCTAGCGTCTGTGTGTAGGAGAGTCGGTGCGGCCTCATCAAAATGGCAAAGCACAGGTGCAGAGGTGAGGGCGTCCTTCAAGCGTGCAAATGCCAATTCGCATTCCTGAGACCACAGAAAGGGTACACCGGAAGCTAGTAGCTTGTGTAATGGAGCTGCGATGGAGGCAAAGTTCTGGATAAAGCGACGGAAATAAGAGGCGAGGCCAAGGAAACTGCGCAAGTCTTTGGGTCTGTCAGGACGAGGAAAGCGAAGAACTGCAGCAGTCTTATCAGGGTCCGGCTGAATGCCATCCCTGCTCACGACATGACCCAGGATCTTAATGGCTTTGCTGGCGAAACTGCATTTCTTGGTGTTCAGCTGAAGACCAGCGCGGGCGAGGCACGTCAAAACTTCATCCAAGCGTTGTAGGTGCTGATTAAATGTGGATGAAAAAATGACAATGTCGTCCAGATAACACAGGCAGGTCTTCCACTTCAGGCCACGCAACACGGTGTCAATCATGCGCTCAAAAGTCGCAGGCGCGTTGCAGAGCCCGAAAGGCATTACGTTGAACTCGTACAGTCCATCGGGGGTTGCGAACGCCGTTTTTTCTTTATCGTCTTCGTGCATGGGGATTTGCCAATAGCCGGAACGCAGATCCAGGCTGGAAAAGTATTCCGCACCTTGGAGGGAATCAAGGGCGTCATCAATGCGCGGCATAGGGTAGACGTCTTTTCGAGTTATCTTGTTGAGCGCCCGGTAATCGACGCAAAAGCGCACGGAGCCATCTTTTTTGCGGACCAAGACAACAGGAGACGACCAAGAACTAGCCGAGGGGCGAATTACCTTGCGTTCCAGCATGTCTACGACGTTGTCTTCGATGATTTTCCGCTCGGCTAGAGACACACGGTATGGGCGGCGCCGTACGATAGATGTTTTGTCTGTCAGAATGCGGTGCTCTGCAACGGTTGTTTGGCCCAACGTTGACGAATACACGTCGAAAGAATTGGCGTGCTTTTTCAACAAAGCCAGCAGCTGTTGCGTCTGCGCGGGTTTCAAGTCAGTGCTGATGACTGCTGTAAGGGCGGCGGCCGAAGAAGAATCACCAGAAGATGGGTCCCCAGAAGAGACTGGTGTAAGTGGCAAGACGCAGACAGGCTCCAGATCGGCGACGGATGCAACGGTTGTGCCTTGCGGAAGGAGGATTTTTTCTGGAGTTGCGTTCGTGGCAGTGACCAGTGCAGATCCATTGTGGAATCGAACAACTCCTGATGTTAATGTTATGCCTTTAGTAAGGCAACGTGAAGAAGGAAACACCAAGACGTCACCATGGTCAATGTTGTCGGATAGGAGAGTAACTAGTTGGATTTGTCCTGGGAGTAGTTCCGTATCTTCCGCAGCGGTCAGGTGAAGTGGCGTGTGGGTTTCTTCGCCAAGCAAGTGTTCGGTCTCGGTAAGGTGTATCACACGCTGCCCACAACAAATAGCAGCAGAGGCAGAAGATAGAAAATCCCATCCCAAAATCAGCTGGTGAGAGCACGGGTATAGCACAGCAAACTGTATGTGATGGAGAATGTCATCGATAAGTACACGCGCAGTACAGAAGGCAGCAGGTCGAATAGTGTTCCCTTCGGCTGCAACCAGCGTGGGACCATCGTAAGGCGTCATAACTTTCTTCAGACGGGAACACAAATGAACATTCATAACCGACAAAGCCGCACCAGTATCCACTAAAGCATCCACGGGCACCCCTTCAACGTACACACGAATCATATTGGATGGGCGCGCTAGAGGAATTTCAGTCTTGTGTGTATATGCAGTTTTATTGCGATAGCAATTATATGGACACTTCAACCGGATTTCTGCCGTCGGCGTCGCCGTCGCCGTAGCCGTCGCCGTCGTCGTCGCCGTGAGGTTCCGTATAGATAAAATCTTCACCGCGCGCCGTATGCCCGAGCGCAAGCGTGCTGGGACGCACACTATCACGGAGAGCGAACGCACTCAATCCCCCACGCGCAAGCAACGAAGCGGGAAGCCAGCGCCGGAGGGAGCGGGGGGGGGGGGGGGGCACTTCTACTGTGCCAACAACCGCGCTCGTCGCTCGGCCGCACGGTCTCTTATCTCTCCCGCGCGCAAGCAAGGAAGCGGGAAGCCAGCGCCGGAGGAAGCGGGGGGGGGGGGGGGGGGCGCACTTTTCTTCTGCCAACAACCGCGCTCGTCGCTCGCCGCACCGTCTCTTATCTCCACACGGCTCTGACCTTTATGAGCCGTGCATTCGCGGCTCAGTTCCTGTTGAAGCGATAGACCGCACGTACCTTCGCCCGCAGCGGCGTATGCTTGCTGCCAGCGTTTTGACAGTCGTTGTCTGCAGTCATTCAGTGTGATCTCTTCATGTTTGTTTGTGCGCGCTCACACCACGCTTGTTCATTCAGTTAGTAATAGTCGGGTCACATTTTCCAACGCACGCTACACATGTAATGCTGCCCGGATCGGCAGTGCAGCGCTACAGGTGTGTCCCTTCGCACGCGCGCTGCCCACGGGAAGCGCTTCTCATCAACACCACCGTTTCACACGCGCCTTCTCGTGGTCATCGAGTCTCTCTTCATGTCGGTCTACTTACGCCGCAGCACACCTGCTTACTTAATCAGCTCATGTTTACTACAATTCATATTGTTACCAAAGCCGCTCACCTTACTTCGTATGACATTGCTGTGTTGCTATCGCATTCATTGCTTCGCCCTTAGGGCGAAACTGTGACATTTTTTTTTCCTCCGGAAACTGCATCGCTTAGTTTTCCGCGCGAACGGTAGAGGTAAAGGAGGCAGGCCTAAGTGGTGACGATGAGCGGCGGTAGGGTGATGGAGAACGGCGTCTGGCCGAACGGTAAGCGCCTCGTGCATCAGGTGATGCAGGCGGAGATGGAGAGCGCTGCGAAGGTGAAGAGTAACGCCGCCCTTGGTAAGAGGCCCCACTGTAAAAATCGCGCTCACACATATCGTAGCCCCGACGCTCGTCTTGCTGGCGCTTGCGGCAAAAGCGTGATATGTGGCCGCGATAGCCACAATAATAGCACGTAGGACGAGACGGACGCCAAGGGGGGTAGTAGGGGGTGTTCGGTGTACCGTGTGACAGGGAGGTCAGATGGGCCGATGAAGGCTCTGGCGGTGATGACGGGAAGTGAACCGTGGGCGCAGTAGCAACCGACGCGTAAGTTGGTAGCGGAAACGGAGAAGTGACGTGGCCGACAGGCTTGGCAGCAACTTGCGCGTATGTCGGTAGTGCGGTAGTTGGTAATGCTTGAGGGACAGGAGCTTGTGCTGGCACAGCGCAGGTCAAGGACGCCAGTTCTTACCTGATAACGTCACGCAATGACGCACCAAAAGGTTGGCTGGGATACGTCGAAGGTGAGGTTAACCCCATCGATTGTAACTCTTCGCGTATGAGCGTGCGTATCAGTGTACGTAGGTCATGGTCCCCCGTAGAATGGGCATCGTCAATGTCGGGCTGTAGGCGGACAGACTCGAGCTCATCGAGGCGCTGAAAAGTGATTACGACGTCAGCGACGGTAGCCGGATTCTTAGTGGCGAGTGCATTGAAGGCAAGAGTTCCAATGCCTTTGAGAATGTGGCGTACCCTGTCCGACTCCGACATTGAAGAATTCACACGGCGGCAGAGTGCAAGGACGTCCTCGATGTAGGAGGTGTACGACTCACCCAGGTGTTGTTTGCGAGCATCGAGGCTTTTCTTGGCTAGAGTGGACCGAACAGCCGGTGTGCCGAACACTTCACGGAGCTGGTGCTTGAAGAGAGTCCAGTCGGTCAATTCGGGCTCGTGGTTAAAGAACCACGTCTTCGCCACGCCAGACAGATAGAAGGAGACATGGCGTAGTTTATTAACATCATCCCAGTGATTGGCGGAACTGACTCGCTCATAATCGTCCAGCCAGTCTTCGACATCCTCTCCGCGAAGACCAGCGAAGAGATGGGGGTCACGCTGGGCGCTGTTGATGATAAAGGAAGGAGGCACTTGCGATGTCGGAATGGAGGCAATAGGGGCGCCAGGCTGCACGTCCTGCGTCATGCTAGCTGACGGTGGGCGCAAGCGGCGACCTGAACGAAGCTCCAGGAGGCAGACCGGACGGCCAGAGGACGTAGGACCGAAGAGCACACTCCACCACTTGTGACGTCTCGGTTGGAACGACGTTTATTAGGCCCGGGAGCTCGTCAGCGAACCAGCGCAGCACACAGGCGATGATGATGAACACATATACAGGCGAAGAGGAGGATAGGTAAAAGTGCGAGGATGATGATGATAACATACAGATGAGGAAGATGTGCGTAATAAACGCCCACAGATAGTACATATTAACATATTGTGTATCAAGTTTCTTGTGATTTCAAGAATTAGTGCATATACCCCCTGTTCATATCTATGTACTTGATGTTCCTTGTGTGTTTATTTCATGTAGTTTTATTTTTGTGTATATTGCATGTTTCTGTTGAGTTTGTGTCCCCACCCTTCCCCCCTATTTACGTAATACAGCCGCACGAGGGCCCTTAGGGGTATTCTAAATAAATAAAAATAGATATGCGCACCTTGGTCCGTAGTTGCACACTTGTGTGGTCTGGTATCTCTTAGGGTTGTCATCGTTCTCCAGCGTGTAGAAAGTGTAGCCGCAGCCGACGAACCGGCTCTCGCCCCACATGAGCTGCGAGAAAGAGGATCGGACGCTGGCTATTCGAGGCATTTCAGCACTGGACTCGGAGCACAGGTTGCGCCATGGGGGGTCAGCGTTGAGTTCGATGGCTGGGGAACGCTGCAGCGCGATGATAGAGAACAACCGCCCGACGAGACACACAAAGGAGAGCGCTACTCCCGCTGAGGTTTCTTGTGGCAAAATGCGGAAATAAGTAGTCTAGCAAAACAACAACAAGCACGCCTGTTTGTCGAAGGGATGGTGCAGAATGGTGAAAAGACGCTAGGGAACAATGCTGTCGTCTTACGCACGCGCCGATACTTCCCAGGAAGATCATTGCCTTGTCCGATAGGGAGGGACAATGACGGCTTGCTCACGCATAAACCGTGCTCATGTGTCATCGGCGCAGCTTCAGCGATAATGCCGGTACGATCGTCTCTGTGGCTGTATAATAAATATTACGGTGTCGCCAAACACTGGTGAACAGGTGTACGAGTGGCAATGCTGTGACAAGGAAGCCATCTTTTTCGCTGCGAAAGTTGTTCGCGTGTTCTTGCAGGCGGTTGTTAAGACAACTGCCTGTCTGGCCCACGTAAGAATCACCGCACGCCAGAGGTATCCTATAAATGGCTCCCCGCGCAAAATCGACATAGCTTTTTCTGTGTTTGACATTACACATGATGGACTGTTTTTATCGTGGGACTGCTTATAGTTTGGCAACGCTCGCCAACTTGAAAAATGCGGAAAACACTATCCTAATGCTAGCTCGCTGTGCGATTTTTTTTAGCCGGTGGGAAAGTCTCGGCAGGTATGGAATGACAGGTTTTTAGGGGCGAAGCTCCTTAGGGTGTGGGTCTGTCCCTCCTCTGTAGTATGTAGTAGTAGTAGGTAGCCACGTCTACTTTTATGAAAAAAGAAATTCCGAAAGTTGTGTCCGTAGCGCGCAATCGAACCAGGGTCCCCTCGCTTCCGAACGCGCGGCGCTAACCACTACGCCACGAAGCTTTTTTTTTCTTTATTGCCGGTCTTTGGCACACACAGAAGTATATAAATTCACAGAGAATAACAAAACAGAATCACAATCACAATATTCGTCAAATACGACCGCTCAACTTGTGCGGACGCGTACACGCTAAAAGTGTCTCATCGTCAGTAATAATTCCACCCGAGGCAACCATTATGAGATACATTCTAGCAACTTTTGTTCTTCCACAAAGTCCCTTATGCTTTCTTTAAAATACTGGCGAGCCGCTCTTGCGTCGAGATCAGCGTGCCTTACTGCCATTCTGCATTTCCAAAAGCTATGCAGGGCCATGAGCATTACCATATCGAATGGGGTGCCGTCATCACTTTCTATTGGCAAGTAGCGAATGCCATACGCATCGAGGGGGAATTCTTTTTTGATTGTGCGCTGGAGCACATCCCAAAGAAAAACAGCATCCCAACAATCCAGGAATACATGCTCAATTGTCTCCTCCTTTCTGCATATTATACAATGGGTGCCCCAGGGAACAAAAAAACCCCTTTCAGCCATCAATGGTTTGACAGTGAGCGTGCCTGTGTGTAACTTAAAAAAGAAAGTCTTAACACCTGACGGTATTAGCATTGCCTTAACGCGCTTTAGAACATTGTGCCCATGGCCTGCACCGTAAAGGGATCGATATAGAGGCACGGGTAGAACCACATCACAAAGGTCCTTGTGCAATTTTTTCCGATTGACTTCACTCAAGTATTCAAGTGAAAACCGCGCTGAGAAAAACCTACAAGAAACCACAACTTCACGAAGAAAACCATAAACACCACCGGGCAAACTGCCGGTTGAGACAACCATGTTGGGCAAGTGTCTCCCCAGGCGAAGTTGACATACAGTGTATAGGAACGGGTTTTTTACGTCCCTGAAGAAAGAAAATCGATTGACTACCTGTCTCAAAAAGAAATGTGACAAACCAAGTCCTCCATTTCGAACTCGAAGAAATAAATTGGTTCGACTTGATCTTTCCCAAGACGATGCCCACACGAACACAGCGAACACACGGTGAATTTTCTGAATGTTTACCTTTCAGCAGTGCAACCCTTGGAGGATATACCAAAGTTTGCTCACTAAAAAAATGTTACAAATTGTAGCTCTGGAAAACATAGACCAATTCCAGCCATTGCACTTGTTTACTTTGTCCCGCAGGTTATCCACTTCACTCCTCCAGTACGATTCACTGTCTTTGTAGCACTGGAGGGGAGCTCCGAAGTATTTAACCGGAGTCGTTACAAAACTCATGTTGGCAAAGGTGTCCGGGGCGCGTATTTCCATTTGCTAGTAGGTACAGCGTTTTACCGCTGGAGCCACGCTGCGCCGCTCGCGCGTACCATGTTTCGAGCCGCCGCCGTTGGAACGGAGGAGGCGTTGACGGAGAAAACGCTGGGCTGGTGGTGACTTAGCCCTGTTGGGATCGGTGGTATTATAAACGCATCACTGTTTTGATGATCCAAATATAATCTCACTATCAGGGAGGGAGCAGTCTACCTGACTGGAGCAGTATTTTTTTATTTGGGGTGTTGCTACGCTGCGCTCCGCAACGCCCCAACGACCGCCGCTTCGCGTCGGCGCCCGGCACCACGGCTGCCGCCGTGGCGTCGGGGTTCAAGCGACTGCGCTGGCAAACAGTGAGAGAGAGAAAAAAAGGGAAAGGGGTAATATTAAAAAAAATCACAGCATATCCACGGGGTGAATGATGATGAGTGGGCGAAGCTCCGGAGGGAATCATCCGATCTCCCGCTTAAGGGGACGCTAGCACAAAGGCGTTAGAAACGTGCAGTACTCTCTAGTAAGGGGGAGCGTCCACAGCGTCTTACGCAGCCATTTACACATGCCGGAACGTGCACCGCGTTTGCCGACGCCATCACATGACTGCTGAGAGAGTATACCCCCCGTATTCATAAACGCTCCTCGACTTGAACTTGACTTGCCACCGCCTTGGGCAGCGCGTTCGAAACGCGTTGAAGGTAAGGCGGAGAGGCCACAGCGTCTTACACCAGCTTCTTACACGGGCCGTAACGCGCTAGCACAAACGCGTTAGAAACGTGCTAGAAACGCGGCCTTTCGTTAATGTTGGGTATTTATTGCCATCGTGGTGCGTGTGTCTATGTGCGCTTCGTGGCGTAGTGGTTAGCGCCGCGCGTTCGGAAGCGAGGAGTCCCTGGTTCGATTCCGCGCTACGGACACAACTTTCGGAATTTTTTTTTCATAAAACGCCGGAAGCGTTCTCCGGAAGCCGGAAGCTGGCTTCCGGAACCGGAAGTGGAACCGGAAGCGGAAGTCGGCTTCCGGTTATACGTATACATGTATATATGGGTATACATACATATACGGACACACAACGCCGTCTATTGAGCAATTCATAAAACTAGACATGGCTACCTACTACGACGGGGACGAACGGGTGCCGCTATAAGGAGTTTCGCCCCTAAAATCCAGCCAGAGCGCGTTTCGAACCCGCGTACGCAAGATCCCGAAGCGAGCGCCGTAACCACTCAGCCATACAAGCACGCATTCAAGGGTTGCATTCGTACAAACCATATGATTGCGTTCGAGCGCCCTCGGTGAACGGAACCACCTAGAAACGAGTTACGTGCGAGCGGCGCAGCGTGGCGCCAGCGGTGAAACGCTGTACCTACTAGCAAATGTAGTGTTGCGTCCGGGGCTTCCGGCCAGTCTCCATGCCAGAATCCCAGGCACTTGCCCCAGTTTACTGCGCGCACATGGACACGCGCACCACGATGACAATAAATACCCAACATTAACGAAAGACTGCGCGTTTCTAACGCGTTTGTGCTAGCGCGTTACGGCCCGTGTAAGACGCTGTGGCCTCTCCGCCTTACCCCCGTATTCATAAACGCTCCTCGACTTGAACTTGATTTGCCACCGCCTTGGGCAGCGCGTTCGAAACGCGTTGAAGGCGGTGGCAAGTCAAGTTCAAGTAGTAGTAGTAAGTGGTTCTTGAGGAAAGGGAAAGGTTGACGCTATCTTCTGCAGCCCTTGAGGGAGCACTGCTCAGCGCCAACGGGGAGGGGTAAGTTCAAGTCGAGGAGCGTTTATGAATACGGGGGTTATACTCTCTCAGCAGTCATGTGATGGCGTCGGCAAACGCGCTGCACGTTCCGGTATGTGTAAACGGCTGCGTAAGACGCTGTGGCCTCTCCCCCTTACTAGAGAGTACTGCACGTTTCTAACGCGTTTGTGCTAGCGTCCCCTTGCGGGAGATGGTGCAATTATAATGAAGGGCGCTGTTATAAAATAGGAATGACGTCACATATGGCGCATGTCATTGGTGGAAGTCAATCGTTCGATTTAGTGCGGCGAGACTGGGCGAATTACACGGAAGATTCACGGTTTACCGATGATTCCCTCCGGAGCTTCGCCCACTCATCATCATTCACCCCGTGGATATGCGGTGTTTCTTTTTTTCTTGTTCGCTTCACCATTTTCCTTTGTGGGGAATCTCCGCCTTTCCTGCTCCCACTGTTTCTTTCTCGGCGTATTACTTCCGAAATTGAGACCATAAACGCCTCTGTCCCGCCTTAAGGCAGGACACGTGGGTTTGAAAACTGCTAACCATGATGTGGTAGAAAGTTCAGTACAAGACGTTCGAGAGGCACGCGTGCACAATGCCTCGCTTCACCAGTCTGCTGCGTGCGTAAAAAAGAGGCAGCAGTCACTTATGCGCGTGGGGTTCGTATGCCACCAACAGACATGACCAGAGTGAAGAAACTGTAGGCGACCTAAATGTTCCATTCAAGTGTCTTTAATGGCGCTAGCCCCTAGAACTTAGGTTAGGGGCGGAGCAACTGACGACGTGTCCGACGTGTCCTTCTCTTACCAAACCCAGAGGAGCAACTGAGGACGTGTCCTAACACGCCGGCGAAGACACGAACAATCAATGGCTCATACCCCCTTAAGCAGTGGCGCATACCCCCGTAAACGCGGCCTCCCCATTACGACGACAGAAGAGAAGTGAAATTCTACGCTGGAATGATTAGCGGCAACGCAGCCAGTTGTGGAAGAAGCCGACGAACGCGGGAGCAGTGCCACGAGCGCGTTCACGCGGTTGCGCCGAGGAGCGCCAACGAGCCAGTTGTGGAAGAAGACGAGGATGCTAGAGAAATTGCTGATATATATGGCATGAAGAACTTTATTTGGGTACTGAGGAATCAGTCTGGGACTGATGCGGGCCGCTCCCACGTCGGGAGAGAGAGGCCGAGCCCCTCTGCCGCCACACGGGCCCTCTGGACAGCCCCGAGTTGGTCCGCCAGCACTTCATTCTGCAGCATCCGCTGCCACAACCGTTCACCTTGAGAAGCATCACCGGCCAACGCCGAGCAGCGCCAGAGCATGTGTTCTAAATCGACCAAACCCCCACACTTACTGCAATAGACTGAAACCCCATAGTCCGGATTAATTTTATTCATGACTACCGGGTTAGGGTACGTCCATGTCTGCAGAAGCCTCAATGTAACCGCCTGTGGCCTATTTAATTTAGAATGTGGCAGGGGGAATGCCCTGCGTTCTAAGTAATAGTGCTTGGTGATCTCGTTGTAGGTTAACATCTGGTCCCTGAACTCAGTAGAGGAAAATCCAGCCCCATCAGGGAGGGCACGGCACACTAATGCTCATGCCTCCATGTGCGCCACCTCGTTGAGGTTACGCGGGGCTCTCTCCGCTGACCCCATGTGCGCCGGAAACCAACTAACTGTATGCGGAGTGATATCCCTACCCTGCAGCAGTCTGTAAGCCGGTTCCGCAACAAGTCCCCTCGAGAAGGCTTTAATCGCAGATCGCGAGTCACTAAACACCGAAACCCGTCCTGAATCAAGTAGTGCTAAAGCAATATCCACCTGCTCAGCCACTCCCGTATCCTCTGTATAAATGGAAGCGGCATTTCGAACGCTCCATTTTCCATCTACCACCACCACCGAATAACCATCTTTCCCATTAATCCATGCCGCGTCAACGAACGCAGACTCCTCCTCCTGATCCTTTGCTTCTCGCAACAAAGCCCTAGCTCTCGCCATCCGCCTCCCTACATTGTGCACAGGATGCACATTCCGCGGAAACGGATGAACCATGATATTGGTCCGAAGGTTAACGTTCAACTCGTGTAGCCGTGCCCCATCGTGCGACACAGCCACCGATTCTCCCATTAAGATATATCTACCCACTGGTGTATCTAGCAACTGCAGCTCTATCTGTGCCGTACGCTGAGCCTCGGCAATTTCATCTGAAGTATTATGCAAACCCAGTCGCAACAACATATCGTTTGACGTACTCACAGGTAGGCCTAGAGCCGCCTTAACGGCTTTTCGAATTAAAGCTTCCTACTTATCTTTCTCCACCCTATGCCAGTTTAGCATAGCTGCCACATACGAGAAATGACACAGAATAAATGCGTGAACTAGCCGCATCGCACCCTCTTCGCCTAAACCCCTATGCCTATTAGATCTCCTTCTGATAAGACCTATGGCCGCCTCCGTCTTCTTGGTAATACGCTGAATGGTTCTGTTATTCGATCCATTCGCTTCAACTACAAAACCCAGAACCCTGATAGCCTCAACTTTCGGTATCAACGACCCATCCCTAGTGTGGATTCTAATGCAAGTCTCAACTTCCGGTACCCAATCCTTCGGCTTACGACCCAGCTTCTTAGATTTGAAGATCAACAACTGCGACTTTTTAGTCGAGCACTTGAGCCCCATAAGACCTAAATACTCTTCCGTAAGTGTTACCACCTCCTGCAACCTAGCCTCAATCTCTCCGTCACTGCAACTGACACTCCATATAGTAACGTCATCCGCGTAGATAGTATAGCCAATACCCTGGACAGTGGCCAGTATATTAGCCAACTTTGACATCGCAAGATTGAATAACATAGGCGATAGTACGGATCCCTGCGGCGTACCACGGCAACCCAATTTAAAGACTTCCGGCTTGATCTCCCCTAACCTACGACATGTCCTTCTACCAATAAGGAAAGCCTTGACAAAATGGAAAAGCCGCTGCCCCAGATTCAAGTCCGATAGCACCCGTAGAATGAAAGAATGTCGGATATTATCGAAAGCTTTTTCTACATCAAGTCTAAGTAGTACCTTAGTATCCCTTGTCCGCCGATCAAGTAACTGATGCTTAATCTTGATCATAGCATCCTGAGTCAAAAGGCCGGGCCGAAATCCTATCATCGAGTGCGGAAAGACCCCATTGCCCTCAACGTAGCGCGTTAGCCTATTTAAAATGACATGCTCCGCGACTTTCCCCAAACACGATGGCAGGGAAATGGGTCTGAGATTTTCAATCCCTTTAACTTGCCCCGGTTTGGGTATCAGAACAGTAGTTGCAAGTTTCCACTCTTCCGGGAAAGAGCCTTCTTTCCATCGGCTGTTTATCTCCCGCGTTAGGAACTCAATGGACCCCTCATCTAAATTCCGTAACATTTTATTCGAGATGCCATCCGGCCCTGATGCCGATCGACCATTAAAATCCTGCAGCGGCACCCTAATATCAATTTCAGTAAATTTTTGACCCATATCACTATTCTCATCCCCACGATATTCAAAAACCACGTCAGATGTGCCAGGTCTCCAACGGAAGATATCTGTCAGCTAGTACCTTCAGCAACTCTTCCTCCGTGGAGTCCCGACACGCCTGATGGACCAGCTTACCTATCACCGTTCTCTGATTAGATTTAGTGTTAGTCTCATCTAGTAAATGTCTGAGCAAACTCCAGCCGCTCACCCTTTTAATGCGACCATCACTAGAATTACATACTTCATCCCATTTCTGCTTGCACAGTACCCGACAATGGTCTTCATTTCCTGGAATAATCATTGCTATGTGCTTTCTGAGCCTTCTATTCAACCTCTGACCCTTCCATCTCACTAACATTGACTGCTTCGCTTCCAACAAATGCGTCAGGCGACTATCCATTCGCTCTGTGTCAATATCGGTCTTAACCTCCTTAGTGGTCGCCTGAACGTCACTTTTACGCTGACTAGTCCACTGTTCCAAGGTCAACTCACTCCGTTTATCTTCGATTTGCTCCATTCTTCGTTTCCTAAATGCATCCCAGTCAAGTACCCTGAATGTGTGCTCCTTTTTATTAGCCACTACCAAAGTAATCATAAGAATGTAATGATCGCTACCAAAATCTATATTAGAATTGGACCAGGACGAATCCACCACCCCCCGAACAAAAGCGAGATGTCTACATGTCGACGTGCCGCATCTAGTGGGATACGCAGGGTCAGCGATAGATTCAAGTCTACTGCCTGCTGACTCTCCCCTTTACTATAGTGCTATAAACGTACTTCCACACATGGTAGGGTGCATTAAAGTCTCCTCGAATAAGCAACGGCGCATCCTTGGCCAGATTTGGCTGCCTTGGTCAAGAGAGATTTGAAACTCTGCTTCGTGTCCCGGGGGCTACTGTACAGGTTAAGCAGGTAAACGCTCCTCTGACATGCCCCTTGCTGACCTAAAATTACCTCCACCATAATGTTGTTACGGTGAAGGAAAAGAAGAAGGTGACGCGAACGAGAGGAAGACGAAGACTCTGGCCGTTGCCTGAACGCCATATTTCTTCGCTGAACGCCATATATACATTTTTCTACACTCGTGGGCCTGCTTTCTTCCTGCAACATTTTGGTGGAGTCCGCCAGTCCGCCATGTGAAGATCATGCCTAACATACGCCAACCTCCTATTAATGAGAGTTACGAGTCCTCTGCCCTGCTCATTACCCTTAACCTCTGCTTTGAAACCCGTTAAGGTCACGCTAGACGTCAGAGTTTCCTGTAACATGATAACCTGAGGTTTCACACCATGGTTTCTAACAAACTGCTGCAGGGACGCCTTCTTATGATTGAACCCCCTAGAATTCCACTGCCAAATACTAAATGAACTATTTCATAGAGCCATCTTGGATATGTAAGGTCGGTTCACCTAATTTGAGCTTCATTCCACTCGACGACTTACCCTGCTGGGCCAGCGTCCGAAAGCCTCCCGCTTCATAACAGGGACCACCGTCTCGTTTAGGTATACTTCAATTTTGCACAATCTCTGATCCGTTATATTTTGCCTTTCTTCTATCCGCTGCAGTCTACTAATGACCTGATTTACACTTTCTTGCAATGCCGCCATCATTTATTTAAGCTCGGAACGGACCTTGCCCTGAGGCTGCACCATCGAGGAGAGGGCCCTCTTTTTCGGAGCCGGCGTCTCCTCGTCATCCATGTTCCCTTCTGCAGCTTCCGCAGACGTCGGTACCTCAACCCGGTCATCATGTTTGCTAGCCGGTCTTAAGCTACCGCTGTCACCGGACGGTAAGCCCCTCCTAAGTTCCGCTCTCTCTTTTACAAGCCCGTCAACGGCTGCTTTTAAGCTGCGATTTTCTCTCTCCAATTGCGCAATCCTATCCCTATCCCTATTACCATACAAATGCTCCTGGGACTGCTCACGCGCTCGGCCGGTGTTTGTCAGCCCAGGTGGTCTGGCCTCCAGCTGCGCCGCCGCCTCCACCAGCCGCAGGAAAGCGCACCCGCGCCTCCCTATAGACACGGAGCGGCTCCCGGCGGCCGGAGTCCCAGACGACGGCCGCTGCTTCGACCTTGAACGGCTCCGAGAGCGCGAGCGCCTCCTGGGGCTTCCTGGGGGGCGCTCGCCAGCTGCGATGCCTCGGCTGCCGCCGTTGCCAGCTCCACGCTGGCTCTTTCCTGTCGTCGAACACGCACCACGTATGGAAGCGGGTACCGTTGTCTGGATTGTTTATCCGCCGTCAGGTGTCGGCCGCCACAAAGCTTGCAACAAGGCACACAGTTATGATCCTCTTCGGGGTTCCGAGCACCACATCCTCGGCACACAAGACAATCTGGCGCAGAACAGACATCCGCCCGATGTCCAAGCTTGCCACACACATAGCATACATCCACCTGCTTTCGATACAGCTAACACCGGACTAGGGTTGGCCCATATCTGACAAAATTGGGCACTCTTAACCCATCGAAAACAATGATAACAGATCTGGTATTCTTGATTCTTTTGACCGCCATAGCCAGCTGATTGCGATCATTAACAATGTTCCGCTCAAGTGCCGCAGGGCCATCCATAATGTCCACATTGCGAATGACTCCTTTACACGTAGTGTGTGAGGCCGTCTCGTACGCACTCTCTTCAAAATCCTTGTCCGCCACTCTGATTGACCTGAGTCTCACATATCGTTCAGCGTTGCTCCTTTCTGGCGTACTAGCCACCAAGATATTTTGCATAAAGTTAGGGCAGATAACATTTTTCTTAGTCTGCTCAGTACTGAGGCCTGCTGCCTCTACGATAGCCCTGCCCACCGTCGGAGGGCTAATTTTCTCCAAATTCAATCCACGCCGTGGGCGAATGACTATTTTGATGTGCTCTTCTGGCATCGGTGGCATGCGCGGTGCCTTCACAATGCGATTCTTGATTACCAAGCCTTTGCGCCATTCACCTGCGCCCCTTCGTTCAGGCATCTCGCTTCGTGCACCGCCATCACCCAATCCAGGCTTCGTGGTAGCTCTAGATTTTCGGCTGGACACTGTCCGCCATCCCAGGTCGTCAGTAAAGTCCTCCGCTAGGAGCGTTTCCCCTTCGACTTGCGTTGCTGCCGTGCCGGACGCGCGCGTCCCGCCGCGCTAGGTCTACCAGACGCTAGCTCTCGGCCAGCGTGGCGTGAGCACAAAAGTTCCAATAAAGTCCAAAAAATGGGTGGCCCACCTTGAAATCAGGTATCCGCCGAATCCTCTCGTCTTCACAGATCCGATGATATCAAATTTGCGCCACAATATGAACAAATACCCGCAGAAACATTCAGAAAGGACGGCGCCGATGCGAGTGCGTCCGCTTACTTCGACGCTCCCGTGGCATCTGAGACATTCATGATGACGATAGTTAATTGTCAGAATGATGAGAAAGACCGGACGGTTAATTGGCCCTTGCCTTAACTAAAAGAATGCTCCTAAATCATATATATCCTATACAACTCTTGACTTGAACCATTGCCTACCTTTAGATGAGTTTTTATTATTCTCACGATTTCGGAGACACCTAAATTTCCGGTTGCCTGAGGCCGACTTCTGGTGTGCTCCCTGAGAAACATAATGTCGCTAGGTGCTAGCGCCATAAAGACAATCTGGTATTGAAAAACCGTAAAGTAGCGCTTTCAGCCTCATGTTTGAGTTCTAGAGGTTTCAGGCACTCTTGATGATCATCTATGGGGTTTTATGGCGTAAGGTTTAGACACTCTTCAAACGCGGCTATCATTTGCACTGAAAGCGGCTGGAAGTTGGCGGAATTACGTTCTAAAATAACCAAACCATTGTCGAAGCACATGAAGGTCCTAATGACACGCGTAACTTTATTTTTCCTTTTGAAAAAAAGGGACAGAGGGATAGAACGGGGGAGGGTGCTATGCACAGTAGTCCTCCGCAACCCTCTCACCCCACCCCAGGATTGCCTCCTGGATGTCGGGCCTGGAGCTGCGCAAGGCAGCCTTCCACTGCTCCTCACTACCTAATAACTTACGGAGGGACGGGGGAGAAAAACGTTGTCGCAGTTTCACCCGAAAGGCGAAGCATCAATTGCGATAGCAAATTTGTAGAGAGCTATACGGAGTAATGATAGTAGCTTTATCAGCTGTATAAACTTGGACATGCAGCAGCACCGGCAACATGCAGAATTGTTGTCGACGCCGTCGGCGTTTTGCCCACCTTCGCACAAAACGCGTGCGGCCTTGGTGGCTGTTGCCGGAGCCTCTGGGGGCGGCTGGGAAGTTTTCGACCACATCAGAACGAGACACTCGTTGAGAAGCGTCGGAAGTCTTTACCACCTTCTCGCCTCACAACGTTTTTATATAAATAGGTACTTGGTGCTGCAGCTAAACATCGCCTCCCTTCCCTCCCCCTTCCCCCCCACGGCTTTTCGCGCGTCGGAAGAAGGCGCGTTTGCTCTACATATATGGTGATTGTAAAGGAGGAAAGAGACGCCTACTTCTGCAGCCCTTAAGGGAGCACAGCGCAGAACGCGCGTTTGTTCTCCGCCGTGGGTTCACTCTCCGTGAAAGCGCGCGTCCCTCGCGCCCTTTCACTCGCACATACTGCGTTCGGCGCGCGGAGACGATTTCATCTCCACTGACGTCATACGCAACCTCACGGCGACGGCGACGGCAGAAATCTGCTTTGGAGTGTCCATATAATTGCTATCGCAATAAAAAAATTCTCGCAGTTTCACTCGAAAGGCGAAGCATCAATTGCGATAGCAAATTAGTAGAGAGCTACGGCGTAAGGATAGTATTTTTATCAGCTGTATAAACTTGGACATGCAGCAGCACCTGCAACACGCAGAAATGTTGTCGACGCCCTCGGCATTTTGCCCGCGTTCGCACCGAGCGAGCGACGTTTTTATAAAAAAAAGTCGCAGTTTCACCCGAAAGGCGAAGCACCAATTGCGATAGCAAATTATTAGAGAGCTATACGGAGTAAGGATAGTAGTTTTATCAGCTGTATAAACTTGGACATGCAGCAGCACCAGTAACGCGCAGAACTGTTGTCGACGCCGTCGGCGTTTTGCCCGCGTTCGCACCGAACGCGCGCGGCGTTTTTATATAAATACGTATTTGGTGCCGCAGCTAAACATCGCCTCCCCTCCCTCCCGTCCCCCCAAAGCCATTCGCGCGACGGAGAAAGTTGCGTTTGCTCTCTATATATGGAAAGGAGGAAAGAGACGCTTAATTCTGCGGGCTTTCAGGGAGCACGGCGCAGAACGCGCGTTTGCTCTCCGACGTGCGTTCGCTCCCCGTGAAAGCGCGCGTCCCTCGCGCCCTTCACTCGCACATACAGCGTCCGGAGCGCGGCGACGATTTCATCGCCATTGACGTCATACGGAACCTCACGGCAACGGCGACGGCGACGCCGACGGCAGAAATCTGCTTTGGAGTGTCCATATAATTGCTATCGCAATAATACGCATTTGGTGCCGCAGCTAAACATTATGCGAAATACTTCCCCTTTTCCCAACCTGATTAGAGCCTGCCATCATCTTTGCAGATCGTCTTATAGAAAACAACTGCATGGGCTATGGCTGATTGTAGCAGCCGTGGCAACTACCGCAGAAGCGCCTGAGAACTCTTTTACATCTATCATGTAGAAACAATGCGAAATAGGTGAAAGCCCTGCCAAACATCGGACATGTTCGATTCGGCGACATGCGCGGAAGAGGAATTGGGAGAGGGAAGTTAGACGATCATTTGCACGTATTATTGCGATAGCAATTATATATACACTCCAGGCGAATTTTCGCCGTCGTCTCGTCATCGCCGTTGGCCTCGCCGTGATGCTTCGTAAAAAGTCCAAGTGCGATAACATCGCGGCCCCGCGCCATATGCTGTAGGTGCGAGCGAAAACTGGCGAGGCTGAGCAGGCAAGCAGGCTTGATGCGGCGGCGTCTTCTGGCGCTCGCAACGGAGGAAGGCAGCCATCTAATCACGTGCGCAAGGGAGGAAGGGGAGAAAGGTGCACGCGCTTGAACGGGGGAGGGTGTATATAGGGTACTGCGAATCTGCTTGTGCTCCAGTTGCAGTGGCTGAGCGCTGCCGCGCACGCCCTATCTATGAGACAATCGGCGCTGGGTTCGAAGGCTAGCCGACCGGAGATTGCTCATGACGTCGTGTTCGCTGTGTTTTCGTGTGTCTAGTTCGCGTTAAAGCGAGTGCCAGCACGAAGGGGAATTCGAGCGCCGCTACTACCGCTCGTCATCACGCCAGCGTTCTGACAGCGAATGTCCGCGGTCATCGAGTGAGATGTGTATGTGTTTGCCTGTGAGATCGTGAGAACGTGCTTCTTAATTTAGTTAGTAAGGGAATGTTTACAACTGTTTATGTTTTATACAGCTGATAAAACGAATAACCTTAGTAAGTATACCTGTCTAATAATTTGCTATTGCAATCAATGCATCGCCTGTGGGTGGGAAATTGTGACGTTTTACCCGCAAGGATAAAGGCGCAGAGACAACTGAAAAGCTGTAATCACTTTATGCTGCTGAAAAGCTGCTCCCACTTTAAGATCACCTAGTGTTTAGCTTTAGCATCCACTAAAGAATCTACCAGAGTGTAAGTAATTAGGTGCCAGTGTCTCGAATTTCGGGTCTATATCCTAGAAAGGTAATTCAAACCTGAGTGAAGTGACCCGTTTTGGCGGGTCCGCGGATGACCTTGAAGCTTGCGATGCCCTCGGGCGGGTAGTCCTTGTACTCATCGAACCAATTCTTGACACGCTGGCTCCAGGTGGCGCTACTGCGGTTCCGGTTCTCGCCACGCCAGCCAACGTTTTGGCCGACGCGGGGAAACCTCACTGAAACGAGAGGTCAGAAAACTATACAGTGACGATGTCGCAGATTTAGAACGGCGACAAGCTTCCCTTTTAGTATTTCTGCGCATGAAATTTCCCATTTATCACTTATTTCGTTCTTACAATGACGCCGTAACGTCTCGCATTTTGGACTTTTTAATGTTTCAATAAATTCGAAACGTCAGTTAGAGTGCCGCAGTTGTCACTAAAGGAAGTAAAAACACATTGATAACCCTATAGTCGAAATTACGCCTTATAAAACTCTACATTCTAGCAAATATTGGGACAAAATTTCACAATAGACAAAACTGCGACTTGTTTTAGAAGCCGCAATCCCCTTTGGCTCCTTTCAACACTGTGAGGAGACTGGCTGCTGCCGTCTTGCCGATTATACAGCGACTTGGACTCCATGACATTTACCACTGGGTATGTACCTAATTTTTACTCTTGCTCTCTTAAAATTGAGAGAAATCCTAGAACCCATTAACCTATGGTCACTGCACTTTACCCTATTTTACACTACTACATCCTGCACTATGCTGGTATAGGCAGAGAGTATTAAATCTATTTCATTCCTTTCTTTTCCATTAGGGCTTCTCCAGGTCCACTTCCTTTTGCTGCGCTTCCTGATGAAGGTATTCATTATTCGGGGCCCTATTCCTTTCCGCGAATTCTACCAACATCTCTTCTCTAGTGTTCCTAGAATCGCAAGTTGGAATAAGCTAGGTAAATGGAGATCGCAGGGAGAGGCCTTCGTCCTGCAGTGGACATAAATATAGGCTGATGATGATGATGATGATGATGCACCTAACAAAGAGGTTAAAAAATTGCTGGAGTGGCAGCCCCCACAGTTTCTTACCAGCACAGGTGAATCCAGAGTTTGCCTATACTTCTACCCTGAAAGAGGGCCGCGACAGCTGAAATCCACTCACAGCTCACTTCATTTCGCTCAGTTATTGTAAATGTGAGCCTAATTGGAAAATAAAACCTCATGGTTTCTGGCCTAAATGTTACCTTTGGCTGTCTATTGATATCTGGATGTGCCATAAAATTTGACAAGGAATTTGGGCTGCCTTCTCAAACCAGTGACAGAAAGAAAGACGTCGAGCAATAACTGCACGGCAAAATTAACCATCCAAAATAGCATGGCGTAGGAAAGAAAGCGCTTCGTATGATCTCTGCCATTCGCTAACGTTTTTTGGGGCCTATGGTAAGGTGGCGGTGGTCCGGCTTCACTTTTGATACGTCATCTCCACTTCAGAAATCTTTTAAAACCTCCTTGGCCTAAACAAACAAATTTGGCCACGGGAAGTGTTGGCAAATTGGCATCTGCCTCTGGGTATTTGTCCGAGTAGAAAACTTGGGCCACTGGGTGCGTGCGACTGGCCATTTGGCGCTGGCTATGTCAACATTATTCGCCAATCCCCCAGAATAGGTATATGCT
Organism: Dermacentor silvarum; assembly: GCF_013339745.2. Taxonomy (NCBI): domain Eukaryota; kingdom Metazoa; phylum Arthropoda; class Arachnida; order Ixodida; family Ixodidae; genus Dermacentor; species Dermacentor silvarum. Next base: position 213,006,131 of record NC_051157.2, read on the forward strand.
ATTGGGCAGTTACCCGAATTTACAAACAGAATTAGAAACAAGAAGTGAAGTCTACAAAACAAAATTAAAGAAATCTGCTTCAGAGAAGTGAAAAAGTCGACAGCAAAGGCAGCCTAGTGAGGTGAAAGAAGTAAGGTGAACAGGGAACAAAATGGGACCACAGCGTGCATTGTGCGAGGAGCATTGAGCTACACAGGAGTGAAGAACTAACGTCAAGACACCTCAGTAAATATTCCCGTTTATGCGTACGTGCCATCACCCTCGTCGTCATCACCCTCGTCGTCACAGAAAGCTTCACTTAGAACTAATTCCACACATATGCTTGGGGTCCGGCGATCTTTTTTCTTTTTTTGTTTTGTTGCAAAGTTCGAAATGTAAGCTTGATACTGCTCCCGTCTTAAAATTTTACTGCATTCGTGAATTTTTAGAGGCGCTGGTTGCGCATGTCAAAAACTGCTTTAGAACGTTGAGCCTATTCGTATAGGGAACGTCGGAGTAAAAAACAATAGCTAAAGTGAATGTGAGTAGACCTAATGTCGGCTGCACCCTTCAGCGTGAAGCGTGGAACAATGCGAGGAGGTGGACTCGCACCAGGTCAACGAATACCTGTGGCAACGCAGCGACAATGTTTAGCACAGAGAAATGGGGAATTCTGAACATTAATGAAGACACGAGTAATTACGTGGTGTCAATTCAACAGCAAGTCATACATATAGTCAAGCAATATCCGCACTTGTGACAATAAATTGTGAGGAAGCCATCCGCCGCATTGTCACAAGTGCGGATGCGGCACTCCACTCTTCAAAGATACAGTTATTATCGGGAGAAATAAATGCGAATTAACTCGTCTAATCATTGAAAGTGCTCACATTTAGTTAAGAGTTCGGCGGTGCTTGTGTTAGCAAATCGTCCCTGTCACTATCCAAGAAGGATTTGGAATTACTGCGCATGCGTTAAACATAATGGTTTTCTTTGCCTAGTCTGCAAGTGTGTCATTTTACTGTGTGCTTTGGTGCCTTGCCTTAGTCTACAAGTACATTAGACTACCATGTACCTTGTCACGTGCTCGTACACGTGCTTGTGGCGCGAGATGAAGAAAGTGAGGGTATAAATGTGACGTCCGTCCCGGATATAAAATCGTTGTTGGAAGTTAGCGCCTGAGTGTGTCTTCGTTATTCTTCTACGTCCGTGTGTTTTTTGCGCTATAAGAAAATCTGCAAACACCTACTGCGGCGATAGCGCGCCAGGTGTTGCATGAGGGGAAAGAGCATCGCCACGACGCCACGTCACCCTCGCTCTCGTTCTCGGAAGCCTGTGTTACCCGCGTGTGCCTTGTTCGCGCATGCTCACGCCTGCGTTCTAACTGCGCCTCGGTAACCGCTATAAAGAAATTAACGTATACAAAAACAATAAATTCGGAAGGAAAAACGTTGGCGGTAGTGAGTTTTGAACCTAGGACCCCCCGCTCAGAAGCCGAGTGTCTCACCCACTGGTTTATTTCGGTTTATGACGTCATTCTACTTGGACTGAAATTTTCATTGCCAAGCCCAGCGTGACGAAAGTGGGGACGTAAAAATCACCGCGGCTTACTCGGGAGCGTGTCCATTAGATTCTATGGCAGTCGGGCAAGATAGCGTGACGTCACAGATCGAAGTGCACCGGCCTTGGGGCCAAGCGCCCCAACGCGCTCGCTTGCCCGCGACGAGTTCATAACTGGAACGACCACTCAGGCGCGTTCAATTGGACATTAATTGCTAGAAATGGTTTTAGGCGCAAAATAACACACGGACAAAGAATAGACACGGACAGGCGCACAATGAGTTGTGAATACTTTCACATTCAAAACTCAAAAAAAGTGCTTAGGTGCCCTCAGATTTTTTCATTGTAATACTATGAAGTTCCCAGTGTCAGTCAGTTTCTTTTATTCACAGGAACATGACTTTCTGAAAAACCAATGCTGCGGCAACCAACTTACGCTATTTATTCGTTATATTAGTTCAGACCTTAACCCATTGGTAGACGCTTTTTTTTAAGTTTTGAGAAAGCTTTCGATAATGTTTTACATTATGCAATTATTCTAGAGCTCTCCCGTCTGAATCTTGATCCTTTTATTTTTTATTGCATCTGCAAATTTTTAACAAACAGGCAGCATTTTGTCATGCTAACGTCCGTTCCTTCTTTTTAACACCCGTTACCTCCAATGTCTTCAGACCCCTACTTTTCTTAAAGTACTTTACTGACCTACCGAATCGCATTTCTTCTGGTAGACATTCCGTTGACGATTGTGTCTCGTATCGCCCTATTTTTAGCCGTAAAAGTAACGCGATTCTGCAGTCGTACTTGCTAACCGACAAACCTTGGTGCCGAAGTGGCTAATGTTTTTAAAGGGACAGTAAAGTAAGCTATTGAGTCGAGCTAGATTGAAACATTTGGCTTCTGTTATAACGAATTCGTCACTCGTAGCGAGAACTGAGCTTTTTTAAGCGAAAAAATGACGAAAGTTGAAATTCAGAGTGGCGCCACCTGTCGTGGAGTATATTACTTTTCTCGCGTATGACGCCTGCTGGGACGTCAGGGCACCGGGTGGCTGGCACCACCCGCCCGCTAGCCAGGAAACCGAGGCGGGTGGCTCGAAGAATGCCACCGAGGCGAGTTCCTTCTTTTTAACACCCGTTACCTCCAATGTCTCATTGGAGGAGTGGCTCATTCGCAGACAGCGACAGAGATCCTAAAGCCAGTACTAATATTTATAATCTTGAAGTGCGCAGGAAGATATCACAACTGTGTGTCTTTAGCACGTTTTACCACTCCAATCCTGCATGCCCCCGTCATTACCTGTTTATCGATTGTCGAAACACATAAGCCATGCCAAAGCCGTTTAATTCCCACTTGCGTGCACTTCTGCGCCCACAGACTCGTTTTTTGCCCGAACAGCGAACGCTTGGAACCATCTGCTCAACGACGCTGTGCGCCCCTCCATTCCTGATGACTTCAAGAAATACATCGAAGAAAGAACCCACTGCTTGGAAGAACCCTATCCTCAATACAGGGACATTTTAGGTATAATAAAGAAATCCATGGCACCTTAATTGACATGAAGGGAAATTTATGTGACCTACATTTCGTTCACGCCTTCACAGATCTATGAGTTTCGGTTAATAAATGAATAGCTTTGCAATAACATGTCCGAAGGGGCACGACAAGTTGTTTGAAAAGAGACCAAAACAGGCGGAATAGCTATTCCGAATTGTGTACTTAAAATTATCAGGGACTTAAAGAGGAAGCTTAAGCTCGGGTTTAACTCTCTATTCAATTACATGTAAAGCACTGAAATGCTTTTACGAGAAAACTGCTAGACCAATTAGAATAGAAATATTTGCATTTGAAAGATAAATTTGAATTTCATTCTTTCTACAGGAAGAAGAATTTTGATTTAGGGCATGGAATAGTTTAACGAAAATTCCGACAAATTCGTAAGGTAAAAAAATTAGTCAATCAGTTACAGATTGGTAAAACCCATTGGTTAAACATAATCTGCTAGAGCATCTAAAACGGACAAATTTGACATATGAATTCACAGCTCACATGAAAGTGTTACAAAATTTGCGAGCGTTTTACAAAAGGTTTACTCACAAATGAAGGGCATATTTCAGAATTTCAGCTTTAGTTGTCTTAGGGGCAGTTTACAGAACTGTTAAAACACTTTTCACTGCTGAGAGACCGAGTTGTAAGCTTGATAACTGTAAACTTTACATTTTTTAAACTGGCAGCCTGAATAAAATATCATTGCTGCAGTCGCTAGACTATAACTTCTTATTTTAAATGCAACTCTAGTCAAAATCAGTGCAATGGTTGCTCAGAAAAACTACTTTACTATGTCATTGTATTTAGATAGGAGCTTCCAAGCTAATGCTTCCTCTTAATAGTATATATGATCTGTAAATTTTACTTCCATTCCCTGTTTTATTATAGCCGAAATCAACTCCTTCAAAAATTAAGGGAAGTGCGTAAGACAAGTTTTCTGCGTTGCTTCAGCCAATTATATTAAAGAATTCCTGTTTGCACTGATCATTTCCAACTAATCATCACCATTCAAGCATTAGAAAACGTTGATAACTTTAACTTAACATAAGATACCTTTAGCTATGGATCCAAACAAGGAATTTTCTTCACGGTGCAAATAAACATTCGAGTCATGTGGAGTGACTAATCACTGCACTAATTATGTATGTAGCTAACATTTTATGGAATAAAATATCTTCAACGCCCTAAAGCCCAAGAACGCTTGACAAGCAACTGACAAAAGTAACAAATAACAAAAGGGTTAAACCCAAATCCGTTGTATATATATTGGAACTATACCTTGGCTCTACATTTAGAGATCTGTGGCAGCTGCGTGCAATGATACATTTTTTGTACGAGACTCATTGAACATTGTCGCTAATATTGAGCACCATGGAAACGTAAGGACCTCGACTGCACCATGAGCACCTCGACTATGCTCGAGAGCTAAAGAAAGCATTGGATCACGAAATATTAGTAGTGGTTCCTGCCGCAGTTCACCCGAGAGAAGCGAAAGAGAGATTTTGACTTAGGCCCTGCTCAGATAGACGCTTGAATCTGTATCTAATTTGTAGGATTATGAATCAGATTCTGCTGTGCATGAGCTGGGTATCCACTAGAACACCACGGGATGTAGCCTTTTTGTGGATGCAAAGAGCGCTTGTCGGAACCGCCAATCGCGAGGACGGTGCTTGTCTAATAAAGCTAGGAAAAGGCGGTGCACGTGATCGAGTGGGCAGAATATTTTCTGATCATTTTCTGGTTTACGCCTTCTGACATGCCCTTCTGGCATACGCCGAACATGTAATCATTTCATCAAAATGAATCATCACTGCAGTTTATGAGCCTAACGTCTGTTCGATGTTTATTTGCAACCGCTGAAAGTTACGTATTCACTTCACACTATCTCCATCGCATATTCCGTTCTAAAAGGCACAATATGGAATACAGTACTAAACGGGACCTGGAAAAGTGATTTTTTGGTGGACCGGGGCTACGCCTGGGCGTGCTCGGGCTTGAAGCCGCGGGCTTGGGCCATTTATTGATTGGGCTAGGTGGGGCCTTCAAGTTCACGAGGCCATACTGCATGTATGTAAGGCATTTTTATTCGAAGTTCGAAAAAGTGTCTCTCCATTACCTTATCAAAAAAAAAAACAGAAGAAGTAACGGTAATAATTCTTTCATGTATTGTTTTCTAAAAAAGTTTATTCATTTTTGTTTCCACAAAAGCGAGCTTTGTTCTCGCGAGAAAAATTACTATCCGCTCTTGATACGGTCTGCCTGTTAGCAATATGGCAATTACACTATATTATTGCTCTCGATGTGCTTATTTTATAGCAACTGCATAATTTGACCATTTTTTATGATTAGCACCACATTGACGATTGCTTTATGGTCGCTGCAGTTCAGCCTAATGGCTTCCCTTAACGGCTTTCGCAATATTCTTCGTGGGCCTTAGATTTATGAACGAGAAGTGTTGTATAGCAGCGCATTTCCCACCTTCATAATTTTCGTGCCCAAGTTACGATAGCCGCGTTCGAACGTTCAGCTGCTTTTACATGTAATATAATTTGAACCTTTATTTGCTGTATGAACTGTTTGCAAGTGCCATATCATTGCCATAGCAATTGGGACAACATAGGCGGGTTCGCGCCGCCACCTCAGTGCTGTCATGGTGTCGACGCACATTTGCGGAACGCGCGTGCAGGGTAGAAGTGGTACATAGTGCGTTCAACTGTAAATACGTCGACGCCTCGTACAAAATACCACATGTCAGCTAAATGTTTTGCACTCGCGACTGCTTCGCCGGACAAGAGACGGGCACTCACCTGTCCCTCTCGCCTGCTTCTTGTCGTGTTCCGCGTAGCGCTTCTCCGAGCACTGGTCCGCGTGAGCTTGTGCAACCTCGGCCAGTTCGGTGTCCCAGAACTGCACGGTGAATTCGATGCATTCCTTAGTGGCATTATACGTATACCACTTAACCTGACAAACTGCCGTGGAGATAAACAGTATACCAGTCTCTCTCAGCAAAGAATATAAGCTTATTTCTGCTGTTGCTCATCTTGAAATGAGACAAATCAAGCTGCATAAGAAACTGAAGAGCTCTTCAAATGTAGCGTTTCTTGTGCACGTTGCTGCCAAGCGCTTTAAATAGTATACGATACTTTGCTGTTAAGCGTACACAAATAAAATTGCACAGTTGCACAGTACATAGGTCGCCGAATATATTTACCGTAAATCGTAGTAATATCCAGCAGAGGTTTGATGTGATTATTATTTTTTGTCAGACTTAAAGGTAGCATCAACAAGAGTCAAATTTACTGGAGCGAATCACAGGCAACCGCAGCGCCAGGTGTCATGGGAAAGCCGGTATAAAACTTCTTTAGGCGCTGTAGGTAAGTGCACTATAATCCTATTAAATGTAAATACCATCGACGCTGCCTTCATACATGACCAATATGACGAAAGGCCACGCGAATCCTGTCTTTATTGAAAAGAGCGCCGGTTATGTAAAAAGTGCTCCTTCGTAATTCGTATTGTATTTGTCTGTGAGTAGGTGGTCTCGACGCATCGCCGATCTTTCTGTGCAAGCACTTGTAAAAAAAAAAAAAAAACATGGGGAGCTTGCACTAGTGGTGCAAGGCTGGAGTAAACAACGGAGCTGGTGATCGACCTATCTTTTTGCAGGTTTTACTAGGCTTGGCTAAGTTTTGCTAGGAAATGCTAAGTGCTGCTAGGCACGGTGTTCCGAATCGGCTCGCCGCCGAAGTGCAGATTCTCACTTGGCCGTGCGACACGCTTCAGGATGAGCGGCGGCTTCTTCGGATGTCCGGATCGTGTTTGGTCATCCCATGTCAAGGCTACATGCACTCGCCACAGAGTCAACGAGAGTTCTGCCGCAGTCGTGGCGGCTCCGAGCTTTATCTCCCCGGTGACGTCACGGCCAAATTGCGCCTCCGCACTTGCCGGGGCGTGGCTGGTCGAAACCTGCCGAGCCGCCGCCAGAGGTGCCTGCTGCAGTTACAGTCACGGACACCGCGCGCGTTCGGCGCAAATTAAGTGTGAAGTGAACCATATGTTAGTGAGGTCTAGGATTTGTCTCAATTCGAAGAGAGAAAGAGTAAAATTAGTCAAGAAGAAACAGGACGACTTGGACGCAGTAAGGGTAAACGCTCGCCAATTCAGGCTGGTGCTCTCAAACAAATATGCAGCTTTAGAACGGAACTATGAAGAAAATACAGAAGTAATAAAATATTGTATTGTAATTGTAATATTGTATTGTAATATTGTATTATAATATTGTTGTAATTGTGTAGAGGTAATAAATATTGTATAAAATATTCACCAAGATAATTTCCAATAGAATCAGGGCAACAATTGACTTCAGTCAACCAAGAGAACAGGCTGGCTTCAGGAAGGGATATTCTACAATGGATCACATCCATGTCATAAAGCCGATCAGGTAATCGAGGAATCTGCGCAGTATAATGAACCTCTCTATATGGCTTTTATAGATTATGAAAACGCAATTGATTCAGTACCGATACCAGCCGTCATAGGGGCATTGCGTAATCAAGGAGCACAGGAGGCATACGTGAATATCTTGGGAAATATATACAAATATCCCCCAGCTACACTGGTTCTCCACAAGAAAAGCAGAAAGTGACCTATCAAGAAAGGGGTCTTAGAAGAAGTATTCAAGCTCTTAGATTGGGAAGGCTTAGGAGTGAGGATGAGCGGTGAATATCTCAGCAACCTTCGGTTTGCAGATGACATTGTCCTATTCAGCAACAATGGGGACGAATTACAACAAATGATTGAGGACCTTAACCGAGAAAGTGTAAGAGTGAGGTTGAAGATTAATATACAGAAGACAGATATTGTTCAATAGCCTGGCGAGGGAACAAGAATTCAGGATCGCCAGTCAGCCTCTAGAGTCTCTAAAGGAGTACCATTTATCTAGTTCAATTACTCACAGGCGACCCTGATCATAAAAGGAAATTTACAGAAGAATAATAATGGGCTCGATTGAATACCGCAGGCATCGCCAAATCCTGACTGGGAGCTTACCACTGTCGTTGAAAAGAAAATTGTACAATCATAGCATTCCACCGGTGCTAACATATGGGGCAGAAACTTGGAGGTTAGCAAAGAAGCTCGAGAACAAGTTAAGTACTGCACAAAGAGCGATGGAACAAAACATGTGAGGACTAACGTTAAGAGACAGGAAGAGAGCGGTGTGGATGAGAGAGCAAATGGGGATAGCCGATATTCTAATTGACATTAAGAGAAAAACAAATGGAGCTGGGCAGGCCATGTAATGTGTAGGATGGATAACCGGTGGACTATTAGAGTTACAGAATGGATACCAAGAGACGGGAAGCGCAGTCGAGGCCGGCAGAAAATTGGGAAATTTGCCGGTGCAATTCGGAATTCGTGGTCGTGATGCCGTCGTGGTCGTTCCATCGTCGACATTCCAGCTTCGTGATCTGACTCGTCATACCATCGTCGTCAAGCCTTCTACGCCGACCCAGTGGCCAAAGTTGCCTAATAACTTGAACCAATATATATGAGCTCCTGGTCGTGATGCGGCCATGGTCCTTGCATCGTCGCCATTCGAGCTTTGTCATCCAATTCTCATCATGCCGTCGTCTTGACGCCATCCTTGTCACACAGGCTTTGTGATACAGTCTTCACGCCATTGTCGTCAACCGCTGGTCATTATCACGTTGTCTTCATACCGCTGCCATGCCATCATCGTCATTTTGTCGTCGTTATAATGTCGTCGTCACGCATTCGTTGTCCTACTGTCGTTGTGATGATGTCGTGGTCTTCTATCGTTGTCATTCTAACTTCGTCATTGTGATGATGTGGATAGTGGCGTGCGGTGGCGAGAAGACCTGCTTCGAATGATGATTGTGTTGTGGCTACAAGAAGAGGATTGGTGATGATGGTAATGGAAGATGACGACACATGCCACGGACGAAGAAGCGACACGAGAGCACGCAGAGCGTGAGAGCGAGCGGCAGCCTCGAATGTAAGCTCGCAAAACGGCGGCTCCAGGCTCGGGTACCGGCGACCGGGTGTCCAGCTACCGTGCGGACCTGGTCCGAGATCCAGCTCGTGGCTAGGCTTTCCTGCGCGCCAGCGGCCTGCTGTGATAGCGGCCTGGTGCAGTGCTTCCTGCTTGGACCGGGACGCCTGAGCTACCTGCCTGCTGAGCGAGCCCGAGGACTGGCGACCGGGTGTCCTGCTACCGTGCGGACCTGGTCGTAGATCCGGCTCGTGGCTCTGCTCTCCAGTGCACCAGCGGCCTGCTGTCATAGCGGCCTGGTGCAATGCTTCCTGCTGGCCACCGGGGCGCCTGAGCCACCTGTCCGCTGACCGAGCCCGACGTTATAGCGGCCGAGGCGTTACAGGCCAGGCGTTACTGGCCAGCTACAGCAGTGGCCGGGTGTTCTACCGGCCTGCTGTTTTCCTCTTGCTTCCGCGTCGCGACAAGGTGCGGCGCGACAGCAGCGACGTAGCCACAACGACGCTCCACCGTCACAACCACCGTCACGGGCACCGCAACGACGATGCACACGGGCGAGTGTTGACGCATGAGGGCTAGGCACATGTTTATATAGGACAAACAATTCGCGAACTCTAGTCCACGTACATGTAAATCGTCTGTATGTAAATAGTCTGTATCGTGCTAGCGTGTCTGTTAAAGTCTGTGTTTCGTGTAGCAAGCTCCCGTCTGCCGTGTCATTATTAAAGGACCCTGGGCCCAACTGGAAACCGGCGAGTTTGTCGTTGTTTCCTCATCACAATCTGGCGAGCTTGCCAGGATCCGCCAGTAACACCCCAAACGCGGAGACCGGCATTCGGGTGTATACACGCAGCACTAGACGTCCGGCATCGATTTAGGACAAGTTAGCCGCCAGTGCAGCACAGTTAGGCTTGTCCTGCGCTGAACTGCGCGAATGGATGGAAAGAGAACAGGCTAGGCAGAGGGACGAACGAGCAGCTGAGCTAGAGGCAGCCAAAGCAGCAGCAGAAAGTCAGTGGTTAGCCGACGAAAGGCAGCGACAAATCTTGCAGCTGAAGCTCAAGCTTCAAGAAGGAGCGCAGAGCGAGATACCTGCCCCAGCCGCGCCCGCATCGTCACCAAAGCTACCCTGCTTCAACCCCCAGAAGTTACTGCCACTGTTCGACGAACGACGTGATGACGTCCACGCGAATCTCCAGAGGTTCGAACGCGTAGCCACTGGAGAGGACGAGGCAGGTTGTAAGCTTGCAAACAAGGACAGAAAGGCTATGCGTATAAAAGAACTAATCGAGCTAGGCGAGAGCATGGGACTAGAGAAAGCAGAGTTGAGAGACTGGGTGGAACATCAGCGGTCATTGGAGTGTGAGAGGCGTGCTGCTGAAAAAGAAATGGAAAAAGCTCGCCATGTAGTGCAGCTTCAAGCTGAGCGAGTGCGTTATGAAGAAGAGCTATGCGTCCTCAAATTGCAGATCGCAGCTCGTGAAACGCTCACTAGCCCAATGACCTTCGGCAGCATGACTCCATCCGACGGTGAAGCTGTAAATGGGGTGATGGCCTTGTATTCACCGCCTCCCGCAACCAAGTCTTTAGATTTGAAAACGGGCGATGAGGTGGCTCAAGGTTGCTTGTCGCGTGAGCAAACATTGTATGTTTTGCATGATCACGAAGCTCACAACGTTGACAAAACTAACGCAAGAACCGCCCTAAGCCACAAAGATAAATCACAAGACTTGAACTGTGACTCACTATCAAATCAGTCTTTTAGGTTTTGGTTGTTTGTTAGATTCATGCTCTTCAACCGAAGAGGCTGCTGTGCAAACAAAAGTTCATGTGAGCCCCGTCCTCTATGACACAAAACAAGACGCAAATTTGTACTCTGGTATAACCAGCGATAGAGATTGCCAGCAAACTCACCCAGCCAATCTTTCTCAATCTATGAGAGTGGACTCACCTATGATGTCAAAGAAAATGCCTAGTATCCAGGCAATGACTCCAACGGTAGATGACGTAAGCGTGAGCACTTCAACATGTCAGGTAAACCCAAGGCATAACAATAAATCGCCTGTAAGACATAATGCAGCGCTTATTTACTCACCATCAAATGTGAATGGAGACGAGCAGACAAATGTCCCGAACATTCCACTGAATCATGAGAAAATTAACTCAGAGAATTCAACAGCTAATTTGCATTCTGAGATCCCAACAAGATTAGGGATACCAGACAATCGTTTTGTGCAAGGTTATACCATGCACATAGGAGCGGCTGACCTCACACGACGCAGCACATCTGGCGTTGCTTTGCGTGCGCGGTTAACACATGAAATACCGATAAGTAGGATTGAGACATCCGCGGTTCGGTTGATCTGGGAGCGGGTAACATAGCTGGGTCTATCTGTAACGGCATGCTCTAATCCGGACTCTGACAATGATATGAATGGTTTTTCGTGTTTCTTGGACACTATTACTTTGTGCCATCGTGATTGTCGCGCACAATACTGCAGTTTTTTTTATTAGAACTTTGGATTTTGAGACCTTTCCATTTATTTTGTGAGAACTTTGGCTTGTGTTCCAAAGTCTCCACGTGTTTTCTGATCAGTGTGTATACATGAATTGTTTCTGTGGACCACGAACTTTTCTTGAACTATTCGCACGTGCCTGCACTCATGCACACCCTCCGCCTATGTTGTTTAGAATAGTTGCGGGCAACTATTTTAAGTGGGGGGGCCCTTGTGATGATGTGGATAGTGGCGTGCGGTGGCGAGAAGACCTGCTTCGAATGATGATTGTGTTGTGGCTACAAGAAGAGGATTGGTGATGATGGTAATGCAAGATGACGACACATGCCACGGACGAAGAAGCGACACGAGAGCACGCAGAGCGTGAGAGCGAGCGGCAGCCTCGAATGTAAGTTCGCAAAACGGCGGCTCCAGGCTCGGGTACCGGCGATCGGGTGTCCAGCTACCGTGCGGACCTGGTCGGAGATCCAGCTCGTGGCTGGGCTTTGCTGCGCGCCAGCGGCCTGCTGTGATAGCGGCCTGGTGCAGTGCTTCCTGCTTGGACCGGGACGCCTGAGCTACCTGCCTGCTGAGCGAGCCCGAGGACTGGCGACCGGGTGTCCTGCTACCGTGCGGACCTGGTCGTAGATCCGGCTCGTGGCTCTGCTCTCCAGTGCACCAGCGGCCTGCTGTCATAGCGGCCTGGTGCAATGCTTCCTGCTGGCCACCGGGGCGCCTGAGCCACCTGTCCGCTGACCGAGCCCGACGTTATAGCGGCCGAGGCGTTACAGGCCAGGCGTTACTGGCCAGCTACAGCAGTGGCCGGGTGTTCTACCGGCCTGCTGTTTTCCTCTTGCTTCCGCGTCGCGACAAGGTGCGGCGCGACAGCAGCGACGTAGCCACAACGATGCTCCACCGTCACAACCACCGTCACGGGCACCGCAACGACGATGCACACGGGCGAGTGTTGACGCATGAGGGCTAGGCACATGTTTATATAGGACAAACAATTCGCGAACTCTAGTCCACGTACATGTAAATCGTCTGTATGTAAATAGTCTGTATCGTGCTAGCGTGTCTGTTAAAGTCTGTGTTTCGTGTAGCAAGCTCCCGTCTGCCGTGTCATTATTAAAGGATCCTGGGCCCAACTGGAAACCGGCGAGTTTGTCGTTGTTTCCTCATCACAGTCATCCTACAATCGTCATGTTGTCGTCGTCATACATTTGCCGGATCATACCGCCTTCTTCGTTCATTGACGTCAATGCTTCGTCGTCTCATCGTAATCAAGTTGTCGTCAGTCAATCGTGACTATGACGCTGTTTTCATGCCATCGTCGTCGGGCTTATGCATTTGTTGTCATACCGTCATCGTCATGCCGCTGTATTCGCGCCATCATCGGCACTTCACTTGGTCATTCGACTGTCGTCATGCCGTCGTCGTCACGCCATTACCGTCTACAGGCTTCGTGATAAAGTCGTGGTCACGCCATCGTCGTCATAGCGTCGTCCTCATGCATTCCTTGTCATAACGTCATCGTGACGCTATCACGGTCTTTTCAATGTCGCTATTCTAACTTCTATATCCAGCGCTCACATGCCATCATCGAAACGCCATGGTCGTCACGGAGTCATGGTCATACCATTGCCGTCTTGCAATCGCCGTCCACGCTGTCGTTTTACTGTCGTCATCACTTCAGTAACGTCATCTCATTGTCGTCAAGCCGTCGTCATCATACCGCCTTAATGGGATCCATCGTCACGCAATCATCGTCATCCCGTTGTCCTCATGTCATCAGCACGCTGTAGTCGCGATAGCATGTTCATTTCATACGCGTTTATCGTTCCATCGACGTCATTCCTTCATGATTCTCTCGTCGTCGGCGTCATAAAGTCGTTGTCCTTTCGCCATGCTTATGGGTGACGTTGGTTAGCGAGTGCCATAGATGAGTGGAACAAAGTGGAGTATGTCGCAACGGAAGTCTCAGAATGACACTACAGATGTTGTTATGTTACAAACATGACGTGTCGCTACATAGTTATAATGCTAATTGCATTACCATCGGCCTTCATCGTGAGAATTCTGCCCTAATTTTTCATTAACGTGAGTAGTGTTCTTTGCCTACTTCACGCGTTCTGAATCTATCTATCTATCTATCTATCTATCTATCTATCTTTCTTTTTTCCTTTCTTTCTTGCACCGACCCAGTGGACCAAGTTGTCAACCAGTTTGGGCTACAAGGTCGGGGTTGTGATGCTGCTGTGATCATTGCATCCAGTTTTGTCATCTGGCTCTTGTCATGCCATCGTCGTCATAGCGTCATCCTCATGCATTCCTTGTCATAACGTCATCGTGACGCTATCACGGTCTTTTCAATGTCGCTATTCTAACTTCTATATCCATCGTCTTCGTCACGCCATCCTCGTCGTATAGAGTCGTCATGCATTTGTCGTCCATCGTGATGCCGTCGTGGTCGTTCTATCGTCGTAGCACTATCGTCGTCATATAGGCTTCGTGATTCAGTCCGCGTCAAGCCATTGCCGTGATACACTCGTGCTCATTCGGGTGTCCTCACACCATTGCCATGCGCTCGTTATAAAGTCATCGTGATGCATTCGTTGTCAAGCTGTCGACGTGATGCCGTCGCGGTCGTTTCATCATCGTCGTTCTAACTTCGTCATCCGACTCTTGTCCTGGCATCGTCGTCATACCGCCTTAATCTTTCCATCTACTTCAGTCCTTTTTCATTCTATCGTAAACATGCTGTCATCATTCAATCTTGATTAGCATGCCATCGTCGTCATTTAGTATTTGCCAGATAGCCGCTATCATGCTACCGTTGTCATGCTTTCGTGGTCGTGCCATCGTCGTCACTCCAGCTTCGTCATTCTACCCTTGTCATGCCGTCTTCGTCAAGCCACAGCCGTTACAGACTACAGGCTTCGTGATACAGTTGTCGTCACGCCATTATCGTTATACACACGCCGTCATCTTATTGTCCCCATACCGTCATCATTGCATCGTCGTCATTGCCTCGTCTCCGTACAGTCGTCGGAAATCATTAGTTGTCATATTGTCGTCGTCATGCTGTCGCCGTGACTCCATTGACGTTATTCTAACATCGTCATCCCACTTTGTCATTGGATCGTAATAACGCTGTAGTCATTAAATCGCGATTATTAGCCGATGCCATGCCATGATCGTCAGACATTCGCTATAATGCATCCGTTGTCATACGGTCGCCGTCAAGCCATTGTGGTCGTTCCATCTTCGCCATTCCAGCTTCATCTTCCCGCCGGTTGTCATACCATCGTCGTCATGCCATCATCGTCATCCCATTGTCCTCATGTTGTCGTCGTCTCGCTGTCAGCGTTGCATCATCGTCATAATTTAGGAATCGTGATCTCATCGTCAGCATGACGTCATCGTCATACCGCTTTGTCGTTCCATCGACGGCATTCCTTCTTCAATCGTCGTCAGTGCGTGGGCGTCATAAAGCCGCCTTCATGCCACCATGCACATGGGCGACTGTGGCAGGAGAGTGTCATAGCAAACTTGGACGACACCAGTGTATATCACATGTCGGCTTTATGACGCCGACACAGTGACGACGATCGAAGAATGAACAAGGAATGTCGTCGATAGAACGACAAAGCGGTATGACAATGACGGCATGCTGAGGATGCTATTACGATTCCTAAATGATGACGATGATGCAACGATGACAGCGAGAGGATGACAGCATGAGGACAATGAGATGACGATGAGGGGCCTCGGAGCTCTCGCAGATCGCATCAATGCCATTGAGGCGCGAATGGCTTCACCCGCCACCGTCGTTCAACCGCTACTGAGGGAAGCTAGACTTAAGTATTCCACCAACGCGCCTACAGAAGGTCGCATTCTTCGCGCCGCCTAACTGTCTCGTTAGGCGGTAGTCCGTCCGGTCAGCCCTATAATGGATAGATCCAAACAGAGTTTTCGCATTTGGCAATGGAACTGCAGAGGGTATTCTAACAAGAAAGCTCCTGTGCAGCAGTTTTTCAGGTCTTTGGCGGTCAAACCGCAGGTAATTGCTCTCCAGGAAACATTAGTATCCGCTGCGTCACTCCAGGGCTACAGGGCCGTGTCGGGCCGGCCCGGAGGCGCGAGGCATTTGTACCTTGATCGATAAAAGGCTTACTCATCTCACCCGCGACCTCAAGCTGGGGAGCGGTAGAATCGAATATGTTATGGTTGAGATCCTGCTCGACGCGCCGCAGCGGAATCAGCGCAGAAACAGCGTCTTTGTCCTCAATATCTATAGCAACTCCAGGGACTCACGCCAACAGTTCAAGACCATCCTCAAAAAAGCGACCGACCTGGCCGGCCCTCGACCCTTGTTCGTCGTCGGCGACTTTAACGCCCCGTACAGCCTCTGGGGTTACATCTACGACACTACCAAAGGGCGCAACCTGTGGCAAGACGCCAAAGAGATGGACCTCACTCTGGTCACCGACAAAGCTTTTCTCACCCGCATCGGCAACTCTGTCACCCGGGACACGACACCCGACCTGGCCTTCGTCAAGAACGTCGAGGACGTGGGCTGGGAGTTTGGCACCGCCATGGAGTTTGGCAGCGACCACTACATTCTCGAGACTCATTTCAAGGTGGCTGGGAGTCGGGTCAGGGAATTCACGTTCGTCGCATGGGACCATTTTTGTAAGATTCGGGAGGAAACCGGGGGAGCCAGGGCACCCACCAGCCTCGAAGAATGGTGAGAATGCATCCGCAACGACGTTTCCACGGCCACCAAGAAAGTGGAAACTGATCTCGACGTGGAGCGAATGGACAGCAGACGCGCCCATCTGATCGAGGCCAAAAACGCCTTGCTCCGCTGATGGAAGGGTCAAAGGCTCAATCGCAGACTCCGAAAGATCTCGGAGCTCAAGAAGGCTCATCGATGACCACTGCAAAGCGCCATGCCAGCAGCAGTGGGACGAGCTCTGCGAAACCATTGACGGACAGATGCGCAATGACAAGTCCTGGAGTATGCTGAAGCACCTTCTCGACGAAAGCGGCTCCAAGTCAAATCAGAAGCATACGTTGGCCCGGGCCCTTCACGAAGCCACCAGGTCTCACACGGTCGATGTACTCGTCTACAAACTCATTCAGAAGTACCTGCTCGTCCGGCGCGACGGGGATCCGGCGACCCAACTCCCGGACTACCGAGGCCCTCCTCGATCCGAGCTGGACGAAGACTTCTCCGTTGCCGAGGTCAGGCAGGTCATCTTCGCACTCAACCGCAAGTCTGCGCCAGGTCCGGACGGAGTCACCAACAGAATGTTGAGAAACCTCGACGACCCGTCGATCGTCTTTGTCACCGACAAGATCAACTAGTCCTGAAGGAGCGGCGTGGTTCCTGCAGAATGGAGGACGGCCTGCACGGTGCTCATTCCCAATCACGGCAAGGCCCCGAACATCGAGAACCTCAGGCCGATTTCTCTAACATCCTGCGTCGGCAAGGTCATGGAGCGCGTCGTCCTCAACAGGCTCAACGGGTACCTCGAAAACAACGAGGTTTACACGTACAACATGATCGGCTTCCGCGCCGTACTCTCGACGCAGGATGCCATGAAACTAATCAAGCATCAGATCGTGGACGGCCGTTCAAGAGACGTCAAGGCTCTGGTCTAGACCTAGAAAAGGTTTTCGACAACGTGCTCCACGCTTTCATCGTCCAGACCATTTCAAACCTGGGTGTTGGTTCCAGATTTCACAGCTACGTCAGCTCTTTTCTAACGGACAGGAAGGCGAAGCTTCGCATTGGAGACTTCCGCTCCGTGGTTGTGCCCCTCGGAGGATGGGACACTCCTCAGGGCGCCGTAGTCTCCTCCACACCATTTAACGTCTGTGTGTTTGGTCTTTCCGTGAGGTTGGCATGCGTCGAGGACGTCAAGCACACCATCTAGGCCGACGACAACACCATCTGGTGCGCCGGGGACTGCGAGAGCAGAGTCGAAGAAGCCGTGCAGGAGGCGATTGACGTGATCGGGGAGTATTTTCGCCCCACCGGACTTTGGTGCGCCCCCGCCAAGTCGGAGCTTCTGCTTTACAGAACAGAGAAGGGAGGCAGAGCTAAAGATTGGAAGCCAGTCTCCGGAAGCAGCACCAGTCTTCGCACTTGTGACGGAGGGGTGATACCCAGGGTCGACGTCATTGGCATGTTCCTGGGCATGCATTGGCATTGATTCTGGGCATGTTTGTCGAATTCAACGGCGGGAATGGAACAGCTCTGCGAAAGATCATCGCAAAGACGGACAACGCTTTCCACCTCGTTCGCAGAATCGCCAACAGACAACGAGGCATGAAGCAAGCCAGTCTCCTTAGCCTGATCAACGCCTTCGTATTATGCAAATTCACGTACACGATTTCTATGCACAACTGGCTCACAACGGAGTGAGACAAGCTCAGTGCTCTCATCCGCAAAGTAGTCAAAAGGGCTCTCGGGCTACCCATTAGGACCCATACCGAAGATCTATTCAAGCTGGGCGTACACGACACCGCCGAGGAGATTGTCGCAGCCCAAGAACGCGCGCAACTCGCACGCCTGACCACCACAGCGGCAGGTAAACGCATCCTCGAAGAGCTGGGTTACCCTCCGGCGGTATCCTCGAGGGTCAGTACCGCGATCCCTAGGTGCATTCGAGACAAGTTCGAAGTGGCCCCCGTGCCTCGAAACGTCCATCCAGTTCACAACGAGGTCAGACGCAAGGCGAGACCAGTAGCGATTCTCAAACACATGAAGCAACAAGGCATCAGAGCAAGCTTTGTTGACGCCGCGGAGTAGAGCGATGGGAAGACCTTTGACATCGTCGTGGTTGACTCCAGCGGCAAGATTTCCAATAGCGCTTCAATTCGCACTTCAGACCCCGAAGTCACTGAGCAAGCCGCCATCGCCCTCGCCCTGCTAGACAGTCGTGGGTCCGAGATATACAGCGATTCCAAAACGGCAGTTAGAGCTTTTCAGAAGGGTGGCATCGCTGAGCAAGCTGCTCGTCTTCTTAGCGTCTCCAGTCCGGATTATTCTTCTTCTTTCTGGGGTTTTACGTGCCAAAACCAATTCTGATTATGAGGCACGCCGTAGTGGAGGGCTCCCCCGGAATTGACCACCTGGGGTTCTTTACCGTGCACTACAACGCAAGCACACGGGCGTTTCTGCATTTCGCCTCCATCGAAATGTGGCCGCCGGCGCGGGATTTGATCCCGCGACATCGTGCTCAGCAGCGCAAAGCCTTAGCTAAATGAGCTACCGCGGCGGGTCCCAGTCCGGATACTCTTACGCATCATTCGATTCACTGGTTTCCCTCTCACGTAGGGTCGGTCGAGGGTGCTCCGCCGAACCTCAGTGAGTGGGCTCACGATGCTGCGCGTGACCTCGCCGACCGCGCTTCCACTGTAAGGAGCGCCGCCACCCCTCCCCCCTACGGCCACAGGGATGCTCCCGCTACTCACAAAGAGGTTACAAAATTCTTCTACATGTCTAGAAGGGTCTTTCCACCCCATCACCTCAAATTGAATAGGACGCAAGCCGTTTCTCTTCGACTTTTACAGATCGGCACATACCCGTGTGTGGTCGTTCTACGCGAAGTTTATCCCGACGTATATCGCGACGACGCCTGCCCGTCCGGCGGGCAGACCTCCACTCTAGCACACACGTTCTGGGAGTGCGGGCCGAGATACCCCAAGTTCAGCAAGGAGGAGTCGGACTCGCTTCTGCGTAGCCCCGCTCTAGACAAGCAAATCCTGGCTGTCCGGCATGCCCGCGACCGGTGGGCTAGACCTGCCGGTCCCGACGTGGGACTAGTCGGGTGCGCGACGAGTTCGCATCCTCGCCGGACCTCCAATGAAAGTTATTTCACTCACTCATTTTACATGTAGGCGAAGTAACTAATTATGATGTTAAATATTCGTTACGGTGTGTCGCTACATTGCTCGAATGCTAATCGCATTACCATCGACAGTCATCGCCTTTTTTTCCACCACGTCGTAGCGCGAATTGCCGCTAGGGTAAATTTCCCCCATTTTTTTCTAAACAATCACTAAATTTAGGCAAATGTACCTAAGACTCTTCTAATTGAAACGGTGAAATAAGGCTGCTTGTTTACACGTATTTAGAGACGGCAATAGCATAATACAATTTTGTCTGTATCCAATGTATATTTTTTATTTAGTTATTGGGCTTTACATCCGAAACGTGCGGTTTAGAACTTCGGCAATTTTCACTGAACTATTAATAAAATTTACATCATACAGGAAAATTTAGAAAATATTCCACTTATACATCTTCTTGATCCGTGTTTTTTTTCTTACAGTGTTGATCTCGACTTGTTTACGCATTTGTATTCTTGAAATACCAGTAACTTGTGTATTGTGTTAATTTTTCTACAACGATTGCAACTTTGTGCTTTCATTGCTTTGTGAGTTTTCTGTCATTGCCTGATGTATTTTTTCGGGGATAGGAGCAGTGTCAGGCCGCGTAACAGCGGCGCTTGTTCCGCCTCCTCATCCATGTGATGTTGAAGTGCTATTCATTGTATTGCACCTTCCATGTCTGAAATAATACAGGAAGAAAGCAAATAAGAGAGAGAACCGGGATCCGATTATGAGGCACGCCGTAGTGAGCGACTCCGGATAAACTTTGACCACCTAGGGTTCTTTAACGTGCACCCAACGCACAGTATACCGCTGTTTTTGCATTTCGCCCTCGTCGAAATGCGGCCGCCGCGGCCGGGATTCGATCCCGGGACCGCTTGCTTAGCAGCACGACGCCAAAGCCACTAAACAACCACGGCGGGTGTAATATCTGTTTGCTTTCATTGGAGATCTTCTGGCCCGGGGGGCCTTGGTTGAATGAATTTTGCGACAAGATTAATCGTTTTACACTATGAGCATGTCAAGAGCTCAGTTTTTTGTACGTTTTCTAAATACTGATCAAGGTGTTATCATTTATTGGGAAGAAATGGAAAAACATTACTACACTTGTTGCATTCGCGGCTAGGCCTTTCAAACTGCAGTGTTTGCGAGTCTTGAAGTCGAACACACAGGGTGACCTAAGGCGGCATAGCACAACGAATAGTTTTGTTCCGTTTTAACGTTATTTGGTTCACCATCGAGCCACAACTCTTGATAGGTGGAGGCACAATGTGCACGTAGCTGTTTACTAATGACGGAATAAGTACTTTTTCCACAGAATAGACTATCCTAATATGATTACGATACTGGTTCAGCTTCTAGCACTAGCCACTGATATGTTACGTTTAACCATGTATGGGAGCAAGGAAACCCGAAATTAGTCATGAATCATTGCTCATGGAAAAGAATCACGGAAAAAGAAACTGAAATAATAGTGTGCAGATCCCGCGCACTGTGGGAATCGATGTTATGCGAAGTATTTTGCTAGTAACTGGCTACCCTGCATTGTTTTGGTTTCCACAAAGCGTTACCAGGTGGACCAACGTGCTTGTGTAAATTGAGTAGTGTGTTTGATGCTATAGCGCACGTGTGTGTGACGACAACAGCTAGAGAACGACCACGTTGACGACGATCGCATGATGGCAATGGCATGATTTCTGCTGCGGCCGTTGACACGATCGTGGCAATTCTTAACGGGCGTGTCAATCAATATTTAACGGGCGTGAGGGAGACGCATGGTTGGCGACCTGATAAAGTGTTCTACAATCGTAAGTAACATGTGTTCTATGTTAAAACGGCAATGCCACTTGTACTGTGGCGAATAAATGTTGAAATGTGATCAACCTGAATTCGTCATGAAGGCGGTACAACGTCGCACATTTGCTACGTAGCGCGTTAGTTGCTACGAGAAAAGTACTTGGGGAAGGTGGGCTGATCCCGAAGACAGTTAATACAGTGCCCCAAAACGCGAGCTGCCAAGACAAAAGAAGTCGAGAAAGTGGCACGGGGCGCACGTGCCAAATGTTTCAAAACACTGGCTGGCTTTGAAACGTGAGAACTATGCGCGCATATAAATGTTATAGAAAGAAATAAAAATTCTGGGCTGTTGCGTGGCACACTACGACATGATTATGACGCGCGCTATAGCGAGGAAGTCCGGATCAATTTTGACCATCAGGGATTCTTTAACGCGCACCCAATGCACGGTACACAGGAGTTTTTTGCATTTCGCGCCCATCGAAAATTTTATAGAAAGTGTTGTGAAATACAGACAGGTGTATAGAGTTACTATTCATAAAGTTAATTAAACAATCTCGGTTAATTACCCAGCTTGGCGGCTTGTAAAAAATAGCCTGACGTGCTCCATACGGCATAGAACAGTACTGTGCACCAATACGACGCGTGTAGCGCCTGTTTTTTTTTTATTTTCTAATGCTTGGCGCAAGTTAGCTGAAACACCCTGTACAGATGTGGTTCGGTTCAGCTGGTTGCGTTGTGTTGCACGGGGGCGCCTCCACTTGCAAATACAAAAATGGACCCTCGAAAGTATCAAGCGGAAGAGGATCGTAAGAGTGCAAAGGCTCTGCAGAGACTACAAAGGCATGCGACGCGTACCGAAGTGGTGAGACCGGAGGTGAAGCGACGGGCCGACGAGATACGCGCGGCCGATGTTCATGAACAGCGGCACGCCACGCGAACGGCCGCTGAACAGGCCTCTGATACCAAGCGGTGCCGATTGGAGGACCGCCACTTGCGTAACGCGTCCTTTCTAAAGCACTTTTTCGAAGACAAATCTATGGCGTGGCGTGTAGCGTCCGCGACCGCCTCAGTTTCCCATCGCACGTCGTCAGGGTGTCGCGGACCGCGCATGTCCCACATGCGCGGCGACCCGCGCATGTCGCATTTCACCGGAACCATGTGAGTTTGTTCGGGCTTTGCGCCAGGGCAGGGGAGAAATCGTTTGCTTTGACTTAGATAATCATAGAGGATGATTTCGGCCGTAATATTTTTCTATTCTTTTTTATTATCTGTCACGCCGATGGGAAACCGCAGCCTTAATGGCATTGTGGAGGCGTCAGAGCCAATGACGAAGGACGAAAAGAATGACAAATGAAATACATCTTTAGAAGATAGTGCGCCATGGGTGGCATTTGGGGAAAAGGGGAGGTTTATAAAGGGTATTGATGGGAATGCACGAGAACACAAGGGGTTTAGTTGACGGAGAGCAACACGTGTAGTCTGAAAGACTCGGGAGATGCGTTTGCCTGGCAGGGGAGTCCATTAAAGCGACGACGCAGGGAGTGCATATAGCTCACCAGCTGGTGCATGTTGGCGGCTGGCTTGAATCCTGGCACCCTGCCTAGCGCCATCTGACTGCGATAGGCATTGTGCAATCGCAGGATCTCTTCGGCCTCGCCGGCTCTCAGGCCCCGCTCGATGATGCGGCAGCGCGGGTTGGCTGCCTTGCACGCCGTGTGTGTGACGCCGCCCTTGGACAGCTTCTGGTACTCGGGTCTGCACTCTGCGCCGCACCGCTCCAATGAGTGCGCCAACGACAGCAGCAGCACCAGCGCCGAAATAAAACTGCTCGACATGACAGCAAGGTCGTCAGCTGCACATGCGCAAATAAGGCGTTCAGGCACACACAACGAAGGCGTTTAAACCTCGCCCATTTTTATTCGTGTGAATAACAATAAACGTAAGAGAGTATGATTACCTTCGAAGTTAATAAAAAAAACTTTTTCAGACCTCGTGTCCGTTTTCGTGGACATCTAGCTTTATCATGTCAAAATATTGAAATATCATCACCATGTATTAAAATGCGAGTTATCCTACAGGAAATATTTTTCTTAGAGGAAACATGTAAGGCAGAAATTAGCCCAATGAAATGCAATTACGAGCAAAGGTACAGAGGTCAACACACCCCTCTAGAACGCGCGAATCAGGTTCTCAAGACTGCGCTGGTGATATCTGAAGATGTCATGTGGCACAAAATCGGCTGTATGTGAGGTTACCTGAATAAATTGGCAGTTGCCATTGGTTTCTCTCGACCTGGTGGTCGGCTCAAACGTTAGTAGCTGCTTCTGCCCTCAGGAGTGTGTTCTAGACATGTGTGTTGACCTCTGTAGAAGTCAATAATTTAATAATATAGAAACCTGCGAAAATCAACAGGAAAGAAATGCTTGCAGTACCGTATTGCGTCTGAAAATCACACAATAACCAATGATGAACTGAAAGCCGCCGCTTTCGGTGACTGTTCTAGGTCCAATTTTCCCAGTAATTCAGAAACGTGTAGTCTTGCTTTGACAGCTTGCGCTGCAATATTTGAGCAAATGCGCGATGTTACTCAGTAAACGATGTTCTTCAGTTTCTCAACGGCTTAGAATCGACAGAGCCTGATGTTATACGAACCGAGCGCTAAATGAATGCGCTGGACTTTTGAGCAATCTCTTTTACGCATTCTATGTTAAAGCGCTGAGTGAGGGGGCTTTGCCATATGAATGGAAATTGGCTCACGTAGACCCAGCACATAAGTAATGATAAACAATTTCGGTTCAACAGTACTAGCCAATTTCTATGTTATGTGGTGCTTCGAAAATAACGGAACGCATAGTGTAAGTAGCTTAATTAGGCATTTGGAGCCTACCTAATTTTTTTCCGCCAGAACAGCACGATTTTCGTGTGGCGTTTCCTTGAGACGCTCAGCTAGCAGAATACGTTTTTGATTTATGAAAGGCATTAGATCAGGGTACCACTGTTGAGTGCTTGTTCTTAGATAAAAAAAAAAAAACATCACTGGAAACCTAACGAAGTGGTTGAATAACTACTTCTCAAATCGTGGGCTGATAAGGGGTAAATGCGCGCTGCTCATCATCAATTCCAGTTACGCCAAGGGTAGCGCCTGGGTCGGTTTCATTTCCATTATTAAGGGGAAAACCTTCGATGCCTCATGAGTAGAAAATTGGTTGTCCGGCCTTAAGGCACAAATATTGGTTCCAAGGTGGTTACAAGTGAAACAACTTGGAGGTATGCGCTAACCAGCTATATCTCCAAGTTGGATTTCAATTGGCATCGTGAAATTGTCGTGTAATTTAAGGGCAGGGGGATTTATAACAGGCAGCTGAAACGAAATCAATTCCTCGTGGGAGTAGAAACCAAGACCTTTCGTGTTAATTAAGGTACAGTTAATCAAGATAGAGTTAATTAAGCCATTCAAACCCCCAACCTTTGGTGTTAATTAAGGCGCAGTTCATAAACATTGAGCTAATTAAGTCACTTTAACCCACGACCTTTGGTGGGAGTTGAACCCACGATCTTTGGTGGAAGTAACAACGCATTCGAATGAGAATGTAATTCAATGAGAAGTAATTGAATCAATGTCTCGTGAGCGAATTCTCGCGCAAGCTTCATCCTCTTTAGCGTATCTTAAAGTGACTGCCAACATTTTATTATCATGGAGAGTACATTATTACAAGCAAAAGCAGTGAAACAATAACTGAATAAAAATTAATTAGTATGTTAATTTTTTGTGCATGTTGTTTTCTACGAAAGCAAACAGCATGCTAATGTACTCGAATACGCGTGCATAGCGTGGGATCCTTTTCAGCAAAAGTGAACCGACTGCTTATAGCGTTTCCGGAACCAGCAGTGCGGCTTTATCAATTGCAGGCGTAGCCCAAGTAGCGTCACAGAAATGAAAACAAAACTTGCCGCTTCCGACGCTATCTGAACGCCTGCGTTACTTGCGTCTGACTTTTTTTAATATTTCGTATTATAACATATTTCATTAACAAGTCAACGTATTTGCCTTAGACTGCATTGCAAATCATTTCGGTGGGACCATAGTCTGAAAAAAAAAACTAAAAAAAAAAACGTAAGTGAAGGCGAGACCTAATTTATTTAGGTGTTTTCTTCCCTATATCATCATTGAGTGGAATAAGTTTCCTGAGGACCCCATTTCTCAAACATTAAACTCGACAATTTACAATAAATTGTTAGACATGTTATTTAAATAGGTGCTGGTTCGAATTATGCATATGTTGTTTATTTTATTTAGTCCTCTCTCTTTGCTGCACATATACTTTTTTTATTTTGCTGTACACGACATTGTGCTGCATGTTGTAGTATTGTCATCTAACAACTATGTTATAAAGAGCGAATGTGGATTTATGTAATAAATAAATAAATAAATAAATAAATAAATAAATAAATAAATAAATAAATACAATTCAATAATTGAGCAAACAAAAGAAACCTGCTTTAATTGGAATCCAGTTGCATGCGGCATTGCATATCAATGGCGTAAAATTCTCGCAAACGATGCTTTTTTAAAACATTCATACATCACTGTTTGTGTGACCTTCGTATCCTCACCGACAGAGAAAAACGACCGCGAAATACTTTTCAAATCCGATGGGACGATCCCTAATGACAAATGGAAACATCAGAAGATGCCTTGTTTGTTTATTTAGGTAAACAGAAAAGATTTTTACGTGAACAAAGAGGCGGTAACTTTGATCACATACATAGAGATGCTTATGCATGCATGTAACTTTTGTATTTGATGAAGCCGTTACTCTTTTTAGGTTCGTATGGGATTGGTTTTCAGTCAGAACAGACTATAAAATGTTTTGTGCTTTGGATTTTCTAGGACTTGGATGATTCTATAAATTTTAGCAGTAAACACTTTGTGGCAAATTCTCACGCCTCAAAAAATAAAGTTTTCAAGCGAACACACATTCAACCAGGAACGAAAATGACCAAATGCACATGTTCAGAAGGCTTATCTTTGAATATGATGTCTTGAATCTTGCGGAGATGTGGCACGAGTCAGCCACGTCACGCAACGAACAAACGGTACCACAGTCTTTTTAAAAGCAGAGTGCACACCTGTTCGTAGCCACAGAGTAGGATTTACAGGACAGCCACCTATGGCACTGGCCAATGCATTTGCTCTGTTCCGGTAACGAAGCCAAGAAGGCCAGCGCGGGCGCGCATTTTCTCCACGTCGCAGATCACCTTCGTGATATGGCACCGCCAGAGTAACCCCCCCCCCCCCTTTCTCGCCCCCCGTGCGTATTCCGGTTTGTTAACATTTACTTTCTCGAAAAAAGATTACAAGTAACGGTTGCCTGAAATCAAGCAAGGTTTACGTAGGTCTTTATTGTGGCGAAAACAGTGAACGTGTTTTATACTTTGTTTCCAGGGACGCAATGCAAGAGAGGACAAACTCGACACGACTTGTTGAGCTTGTCCTTTGAAGTTACTACTTAAAACGGTTTAATCACGGCGAGATCGCCAGTGGCAGTTCTTGCAACGGACATAACATGTCCGCTTGACTGATCGTGGGCGCACATCCACACATGTCATGGCCGAATTCCTGGCACACGCGGCACTCACTTCCACTCTACTGACTTCTGCTGACGGTGCTCCTCGATGGCTGCAGCACGCGCATGAAGCAGATCCACATTCTTGAGGTTGCCACTAATAAGTTGGGAGACAACCTGATGCGCCGATTGAATGGAGGCGACGTTTACAGACCTCCGCTTGTGCAGGGAAGCTTGATGCTTATAACGAGTCCATCCACACCGTCAGAGGCGTTCTTTCCAGGCCCGGTAACGCAGAATAGCCACCTCGCTGACGTGTAGTTGGCGCCGAACAACCCATACAGTTGGTACTTATTTTTAAGAGGGCTCGCTGTACCATCACGCACGTAGGTGACGTCAAACCAGATGGGCGTTTCTTTCATCTAGCATTTCGTGCACTCGCCCTAGGGCGTAGCAGGTGTGTGCGGCGTCGTGATGCAAGTGGTCGCTTATGACAGTAAAGCTGTGTGTTGCCTTCCTGGTCGTGGTGACACAGGTGATGATGGAGATTTGTTTCCTGTGCCAAGGGTACGTACGATTGTGTTTGATTTGAGAGAAGGACAGTCCAGTTTTCCGCGAAATCAAGGAAAAGGAAAGAAAAGGAGAAGGCAGGGATGGTAACCAGAAATGCGTCTAACGTCTAAGGTTGAGTCAGGGAAAGGAGAATATAAAGGTGAGAGAGAGAGGAAGGAAAGACGCGGGGAGTTCGTGCATGCATGCGGAGGGTACCACTCCGGAATACCAACACCCGTCCGCAAAATCAAAATGTGGAACAATGCTTCCGCGCTGCTCGCACTTCTTTGCCCCACGAATAGCCGTGACTTGAGTGCAGCGCATGTATTCCTGAGGAATCCATTTGCCGAGCTGTTTCACAAAAGGAGGTGGAGACGACGTCTTCTTGATTAAGTCGCCGCTCTCCCTAACAGCAAATGTGACCTGATCCTAGTCAACCATTCCAAGACTAGCCAAAGTGAGGCTTTCCCTCTACGGGTGGCACTCACATTCACCCAACATAAAATCTGTAGTTGGGGCACAATGCTTTTATGCCTTCCAACGAGCTTTCCACGCCGGTTACATTCTCCCTCGTAAAGGCGCAGAGGTTGGTATAAGTGTAATAAACGCAAACGCAAACCTCTTGCTTTGCTCGGTTCACAGTGAAGACAGTTGGCACTTCACTGTCTTCTCTTTTCTGCCAACTTTTCAGGAAATGCATTGCGCGCCACAATGAAGTACGCCTAGGAAATTCGAGCTTCTGTTTTAATTATGAAATGCTTCTAGTTCCCGTTGTCGGCGAGCTTCAAGTGACCTTGAGCCAAAAGTCAGAGCCGTTATTCAGGCACTCAAACGAGAACTTCCTAGCATCGTTGCGAGAACAAAACGAGAACATCCGGGCAACCAGTGAAAATTTAAGAAAATGCGGTCTCTAGCCCCAAGCCTTTGTACACGACCGCATTACATGCGCTAGTTACTGCCCAAACAAGTACCAAAAATATTACTTCAGAGTTCTTCCTAATGTTTGTTCAAATAGCACTCAAGCTGTAACTTCTAGTATGATGAAGTTTTATTTGTCATTTCCAATAGCGACGTTAAATAGGTGGATATATGGCACCATACATTTGATTGTCATCTTTTGGTGCTGAGACAGGGTTGCCTGTGCTCTTTGAATGCCAGCTGTCCATGAGTTCCGCGGCGCAGGTTTTTGCGTCGCCCCGAGAGATGGCGCCACGCTGCCTCGCGCCTCCTTCAAGCACTTTTCTTCTTCTAGCTGGGCAGTGCGCTTTGTCTCCCTAGCGTCTTTCGCTGCTTTTCGTGCCGCATTCAGCCGGTTTTCTTCTTCTAGCTGGGCAGCGTCTATATGGGCCAGCGCAGTATGGAGTGCTGCGGTGTGGTATGGTGTGGTGTGGTGGGGCGTGCCGTTGCGAACATGCACTACACTCATTTTAAGATTGTGGCTAGTATCATCTCCAACCAATCTGCTTTGCCTGTAGCCATTTCATGCTTACATCTACTCTCGATTACGGAACAGCCAGAAATTTTCTTCCAAACTTGCCAATTTTTGTAAATTCCTTGTAAAACATTAAGACCTTCAATCAAAATTTGGCTGGCAGCAGTCACTAGCATTTAACGCTTTATCTCAATTGCAAGAAATTGCATTAAAATCTGCCCAGTGGATAGGTGGAATTGGAGTTGGGGCCGAGCGAAAGCTTCCACTTAAGCCCCTGAACCACTTTTAAAGCGTAAGCGTTCCTTGGCGAGCTCCCCAACCCTGTTACTCGAAACGTGTAATGCCTTGTATCTGCACCAAAATTCGTAATTTGCAGACATATAATCCTTATGGCAGTGTAAATGTAGATGCTTGGTAGGTCTTTTTAAGGGATAAGAAACAATTTAAAGCAAAGAAATAGATTTTTAAAAATTGGTCGGCCCTTCCACTCGGTGAAGATGGTTAACCAGCGAAGCTGAAACGTGCGGCCCGAGTTTTACAGCGAAATTGTTAAGGGATCACTCTTCGATGGTGGCATCCGGCAATAGAAAAAAAAAACTCTCATTGGGCCGTATGCTGTATGTGCGAGTGAAAGCGCGCGAGGGCTAGGGACGCACGCTTTCACGGGGAGCGAACGCACGGTGGAGAGCAAACGCGACTTCCCCGTGGAAGGGGAGCGGTGTGCGAGGAGGGCATCGAGTCACCCTAGGTTGTGCGTGTATAGTGCCTAGAATATACTGTAAGTATATTCTAGGCACTATAGTGCGTGTGCGTGCCCGCTCTTCCACTGCGGCGCATGCGCGCAGCCCTGGTGGCCTCTGCCGCCAACTCTCTCTGGGCTCACGCCTGCCTCTCCCCTAACAGTGTCGACAACGGCGTTTCGCCGTTCGTCACGTAGCCAGAGTTTTTGAGCAGTTGTGTGCGGTCACACAAACAACGCACACAACTGTTGTAGACGGCGGCGGCGTTCTGCCCGCGTTCGCACCGAACGCGCCTGGCGTTGGTGACGTGTTTATGAAGAACGTGCCAACCTCTACCATACACCCTATGGCGGTGTACCGTACCGACCGTAAGGCCATGGTCCCTGTGGTCACTAAATAAATGAAAACCACCGTATCATATATATTTCTTATTCTTTAATAGTTCCAGTAACCTATTACACCATCACATCTTAATAGTCATAATTGGAAATATATAATTCCCACCATAGTACAGCTTCGCTGGTCTTCCATCTCCACCCCAGTTGAAAGACTGACAGTTTTTTATCACCGGGTTAATCCCGAGTGTTCATTAACGTATTTCTCAATTATGAGGTTACACACACGCTCGGCTGCGACAAGGAGAATGATGTGACTGACAGTATGCCCGCAGTCCGCCGTTGTCACTTGCCTTCGATGTCTCGAGTTTGCTCGGCGGCGTGGTTAGCAGCATTAGCCCGCCATTGGCGCTTGCGATTCCTCGAAATTTAAATGGTTCAACATTAAATCTGTCCGTTACGTAAGACAATGAATGACTCATACTCCCTTAAGCAATGGCTCATCATCATCATCATCATTACCTATATTTATGTCCACTGCGGGACGAAGGATCTCCAATTACCCTACGATCTCCACTTACCCCTGTATTGCGCTAGCTGATTCCAACTTGCACCTGCAAATTCCCGAACCTTATCACCCAACCTAGTTTTCTACCGTCCTCGACCACGCTTCCCTTCTCTTGGTATAGCCGCGTAAACGCGGCCTCCCCATTACGACGGCAGAAGAGAAGTGAAATTCTATGCTGGAATGATGAGCGGCCACGCAGCCCGCTGTGGAAGAAGACGACGACGACGAACGTGGGAGCAGTGGCACGAGCACGTGCCGAGCACGAGCATCAGTGCAACCCGAGGGGCGCCAACGACCCAGCTGCGGGAGAAGACGATAACGGTCGAGCCATTGCTGATGATGATAGTTTTCGCTACACAGGCGATTTCGCCCAGCCATATACGATTTCGCCTAAACATATAAAGCTTCGCTTTAAAAGCGAACACCCATACAGTAACATAGGGCTGCTAAGAAACTACATGGGGGAGGCTATAGTAGGGGTGCATGGGCCAACTGAAATTTGGGGGTGAGTCAACTTGGAATTTGGGGTTGAGTTAACTTGAAATTTCGAGGTAGGCCTACTTGAGATTTTGGGATGGCCCAATGTCCAGTGCTGCTGAGCATCCTAAGAGTTATGAACACCTCGCGGGCAAGCTAGCGCGTTGTGATGCTTGGTGCATTTTTATTGAGCCTTAACGAGATGCAGTCAGAACGCAGGCGAGAGTTGCATGGAGAAGGAACGCGCATATAACACAGGCTTGCGAGGGTGACATGGATGGATGGATGGAAAAACTTTATTTCGTCGAAAAGCATGTGCGGACGATTCCGTGTTAGATGGCCACCAGCCCATGGTTGACGCTACCTGGGTGGCCCACTCCACGGCGCTGGTATGTATGACCGGGTCTGAGTTGGCCAACACGGCCTCCCACTGCTCGAGAGAAGGATCACGCATAATATCCGCCGATGGCGACACTATGCTACATTCTCGTATGATGTGGTCATAGGTTGCCAGTTCCTGGCATCGTCTGCATTCTGGCTTAATCTCCTCCGGGCATATTTTTCTCAACACGTATGGATTCGGAAAAGATCTAGTCTGCAACCTTCCCCGTATGCATTCCTGCGCCTTGGTAAACTTCTTGTCTGGGGGCGGATAAATCCTCCGCTCCAGTTTATAATGGTTTGTAATGTCGTGAAACGACACCAGCCCATCTCTTGTGGACCTCCCTGGAATGACCGGCTCACCTGCTCGGCTGACAAAACCTCGAGCATTCATGTTAGCCGCCTTGTTCCCAGGATTCGTAGAGTGTGCTGTTACCCAGACAACTTACACCTCCCTAGTCCCTCGCCTCGTGGAACGATTCAGCAATCGTGCCGCCGTGACAGATATTCTGTCCCTCGCCAAATTTCGGATGGCTGTTTTTGAAACACTGAGAATCAGGTCAGATTCCGTATTAGTTATAGCTAGCGCTATCGCCGCTTCCTCTGCATTTTCTGAGGAGCGGGTTTTGACCAATCCAGAGGCGACCGAGCGTCCCCGCCCGTCCACCACCGCAATCACAAATGCTTCCTTGTCCTAATACACCGCGACGTCTACATAGACTGCCCCGTTGTACTTCTCGTACTCAGCATGTAAAGCTGTAGCTCTTGCCTTCTTGCCTTCTTCATGATGTATCGGATGCACATTCTTGGGCAAAGGCTCTATGTATAAGATCTTGTGGAGTTCCCACCGCATCTGAGTTTTCATGTCCCCGGCGGGAGCCTCAACCCCAATGCCGATCCTCTTCAATATGTCCCTGCCCGATTTTGTTTTCGAAAGCCTATCGAGCTGCATCAGCAAGTGTGCCTCCCGTAGTTCTTCCAGGGTGGTATTCACCCCTAATCTCATCAGCCTTTCGGTAGACGGATTGTTAGAGAGCCCAAGGGCCGCCTTATGCGCCTGCGTAATCATAGGACCCACCTTGCCTTTTTCCGTCACGTACCGTACACAAGATCAACCACGTCCTTTTTCAGCTGTATCATGGCGTCCTGCGTGGACAAATTGGCCCTGAAGCCAATCATCCTTGCAGGCAGGAACTCCTTGTCCTCCGCATACCCCTGAAGCCTGTTGAAGACCACGTGCTCCATCAACTTGCCCACGCAGGACGTGAGCGAGATGGTGCACAGATTCACAATACAGAGCCTCTTCCCAGGCTTAGGAATAAATGTAATCCTAGCACGCTTCCACTGTGCCAGGATCTCCCTGGCCGCCCAATAATTGTTTATCAAGTCCATGAGCGAACACCGACTTGAAATCCAGGTTTCTTAGCATTTTATTAGTAACCCCGTACGGACCCGCGGCCGACGTAGTACGGAGATGCCCCACGTCAAACTCCACCTCCGCCACCGTAAAGTCCTCATATAGTTCGGAATTTCCCTCTCCTGAGCAGTGAGGCAAGCAACTGCCTGTCCCGCCGTTTATGTAACGATCCCGGAGTTGCGGTATACATTCTCCAATCGTGCCTTGATATTGATACACTAATCTAGCCATTTGTCCCCTTTGCGCCGACTTAGTTGCCGCCGGATCCAAAAGGTGCCTCAACAACTTCCATCTCTTTTTGCATCCAAATTGGCCATTCATCCGATCACAAATCTGTCCCCACTGCTTGCACTGCAAGTCCAAAGTGTAAGTTTCCATTTCTCGTTCTAACTTGGCCATCCTCCTACGAAGGACCCATTAGGTTTTTGTTTCTTCCACCTCCTCAGGAGATTCGTGTGTGCTTCCCACATGTGTAACAATCTAGAGTCCGCCGTAAAGCCTTGCTCCTCCATGGGAACCTATTCCGTGGTACCCTTTACATTCTGCTTGAACGCCTCAACCAAGGCTTCCATGTTCGTGATTTCCCCATTCGCGGTGGCTGCCCTGGTTTTCCGAAATCTGTTCCAATCCGTCACTCTAAGCCCCTTTACCTTATCTTTATGCGTCGCAGCACTACGTAAACACCGTGGACAGGATATAGTGATCACCAGTGCCTGTCCCGTGTTTACCCACTTTACAGCCGGGATACCCTTCAGAAATGTGAGGTCTGGAGAGGTATCAATGCTCACGCTGTTGCCTATTCTCGTATGATCTTGCGGGTTGTTCAAGAGCTTCCACCGCAGGTCCTGGGCTACCTGCCAAAGCCTATTGCCCTGTGGGCTGGCTCGGATGTAATCCCACTCCGGAGGCGGCGCATTGAAATCCCCCACCACTATAAGCTGAGCACTAGCCGCTAGCCATTGGGTCTTCATTAGGAGCTGTGGCAAGCCCAAACCCTTATCTTTTGGAGAACTATACACATTCAGTACAAAGAGACTGTTATCATCCTTTCGTTTGGGCACAATCTCTAGCAGGACGTAGACCTCCCTGCTTTTATCTATGGTATGCTGAATTGCCGTGGTGTTGCGATGGACTAGAACGGCCGTGACGACGCTCGATACGCCCCCTGGATCAATCCCTGGCGGTGGAAATGCCTTAAATCCCGGTAATTTTACCGAGCTACTAACATATTGCGAAGCTATTATGTACGGATTAATATCCAGATTTTGTATGTGCAACTGCAGGTCCCCCCGCTTGCGACGGAAGCCCCTGCAGTTCCACTACAAAACCTCAATTTGTTGGCGAGGGGCCCGAGGCACTAGGTTGACTAACATTGGCGCTTGACCGACTACGGCAGGCAGTCGTGCCTCCAATAAAGTATGGAGCTGCTGAAACATGCCTGTAACCTGGGTTTTGAAAGCCGGAAATTCGTTGGTGAAGGTGTGAAAGCGCTCCTTAATTTTGTCTAGTCTGGCTTCGATCCTGCCGACACGAGCCTCCAACCTATCCTGTCTGTCCTCCAGTTTCCCTACTCTGTCCGCAAGGATAGTCACGTCCGTCTTAAGACTAGTGACTTTAACCAACAGCTGCGGCGTGTCCGCGGTCGACGTCTCTGCCACCCTCTTTCCGGCGGCGGCCTCTTGACCGACCCCCGATTCTCCACTTCCATAGCCGCGCTCTCCTGCACGCGAGAAGCCACCGTCTGCGCCACTTTTTGTGGGGCCCGCACCACCAGTGCCTGTACCCCTTTTCCTCTGCCACTTTTAAGCGCGCTTTCCATATCTACCATTCTGGCTTCCATCTCTTTGATAGTAGTGCCCTGCTGCTGTACCTGCCTCTTCAGCTCCCTCTCTCGAGCAGTCTCATTCGGGGCGCCCGTGTTTGGCCAGCTCACCTTTTTTTGTCGTGTCGTTTGTACTGTTTGCACTCCTTTTATGACTGGAACCTCGTCCTCCTACTTTACCGCACCCGGCTCCTGGCAGTGGCGGGAAGGAACCCGACCGGTCCCTGCTCTTGTTTCCGCCTCTCGCACCGCTCGATGACTGCTCTCTGGGCCTCGAGCGCTGCTCCTCCTTGCCATCTTGGCTCTTGTCTTCGCTGCTCTGCTGCCGGCACGGCGGCTGCTTGCGGGCTAGACGGATCTTGCAGTTCCGGCTCTCCGTGTTGTGCGCACCATGGTACACAGTGCAGTCCGGTGTGCACGTCAGCGACTGTCCTTCAGGCGGTGCAGGATGGTCCTTCCCGCAACGGCGACATAGATTAGTCTGCGGACGATGACAAACGTCCGCTCGATTCCCCACTCGTCTGCAGTTGTAGCAGGTCTCGACTAAATCTCTATACGGAATCACAGTGTACAGAGAGTTCCTGTAAGTGACTTGCCAGGAAACACGTTTCCCCCCAAACAGGATTTGAATCGCCTTCGACTCGCCCAAAGGTCTCGCATCCAGAATTTCCATGCCTTCATTCTTCTTCAGCAATTCTGTCCGAATTTCTTCCACCGGGCATCCGCCGTAAGCATTGTAAATGGCTCCCCGCACGGAGTTCTGCAACGCCGCTACGTACGTCGAAACCGAAAGGTCGCGACCACCCAGCTTTAGCGTTTTTTCACTCGCATATGCCCACTGCGATTTATACGCGGCGTGCTCACCGTCATCATGTTGTTCGTCTCATTGACCCGCACCAGGTCCTCTTCCGCTGCAGTCACACTTGTCAGCTTCAGTGCTGCTCTCATTGCACATTCGAGTTCCCTCGGTCTCACTACACTCAAATCCGAATTCTTGGGTCTGCACACAACCATGAAGTCCTTGGCCGGCATCTTCAGAAACGGTCGCCGTGTCTGCCGCCCCGATGCTTACCCCCGCTTCACTTGCTCCGCTCCGTGCGCTTTGCGTCCGTCGCTGCCCGCCTGCGTCACGCGAGGCGTACCATCGGCGTGGTTGCCGTAGAGACTTCTTGAACCGGTCTTATGCCTTCAAAACCGAAGCCCATTCTGCCGCCTCGAAATCTTCGGGCGTTATAGACTCTCCCTCAGCCGAGTACTCCAACAACTTCACCCTCACAAAGGCCCACAACCACCAAGCACAGCCCCGAAGCCCGGCGTCGCCGGCGTCGGCTCGGCCTAGAGGTTAGGCCTATCGTGCCGCCGCGGGGTTGAGTGGAAAAACCATGAAAAGATGTCTAAAAAGAGGGTAAACTTGCCGACCTTTGGTGTCAGCAGGTGCAGGGCAACTTCCTGAAGATGAGTGCACCAAAAGCAAGTCCAACGCAGAGGACGTTCCGCCGAAAAACGGTCTCAAGGCGCAGTGGCGCACCGACGTACGGGGGCGTTTCGTGGGTTGTAACCCCCTTCGAGGCCGAGTTAACCCCCCTTTTGTGTAACCCCATTTTTTGACAATTTCCCGTGAACAAATTGAAATTAGTGCTGTTTACACGGTATTGGAAAACTAAGGCAAACTGTAAACCCCCCCTCACCCCTGGCAGAGATCCTGGGTGCGCTACTGTCAAGGCGGGAGCCCATGCGAAGCACGCCCGCACAGCGTCTCACCACGACGCGTTCTCCGAGGGTGACATGGCGTCGTGGGGATGCAATCGCCCCTCACGCAACGCCTCACGTGCTACTGCGGCAGCTGCTGTTCCCTTTCGACTGCTCTGCCCCGTCGAGGCGCGCTCGTGCCCGACTTGGGCTGCGCAGGCTGCCACCATGTCCACTATGTCAACAGTGTCTCTTCCATAGCGCCTACACTGCCTGTGGTTATAAGGCCTCATATGGTCTCATATCATGAAATTTCCCTTCATTATAGAGACCGAAGGCTCCGGTACCCACTGCCACAGAAATCTCTCACCAAACTGCAGCAGGTGACGTGCGCCAGCTGCAATCCCGCATTTTCCTCTTCCCCGCCCATCTAGCACTAATACACCCGGGACTTTTCTCGCCTGAGTGCACAGTCTGTGGTGTGCTTAAACCAGATTTCCACCACATTCTCTACTTATGCACTGAGCACCAACCACCTGCCGATTGGCAACTCGCTGACCTCGAGCGATGGGAGGCTGCGGTGTCCAGCTCTGATCCGGCTGTGCAAGAACAGCTAACGAACTAGGTAGGTTTTAGTAGTCGCTGAGAAGCACCAGCTCCCAGACACTACACGCAGCTCAACGTTACTAGACTAGCTTCAGTTGTAAAACTCTCCGCCCGTGCGCTTACCGCCGCTGTCCCCATTCCTTGGGCAGGCCTCAGATGGCGGCGCCGTTCCATCGCGCTCCACTGGAGACGCCTCGCCGCAACCTTGAGCTCGTGCGGACGGGCAGCTTGCGTGTGTTTCACGCTCGCTGGCGTTCTCTGACTTAGTGATACCATGCGAAATCGGTACCTACAGCAATAAGATATATCGGGCTAGTGGTTCATACTGAAAGAACGGAAAACTGCAGGATATAGGAACAAACGCACACGACGAAGCGCAGAAGCTGCGTTTATAAGTGTCGTGTGTTTCTTCGTGCCGCCTAAACCTTTCACGCAGTTTACTTTTTCCATACAGCAACGTTTTCTCGCTGCTTTTACTTGCTTAACACTTTGGTTTGGGGCAGTTATACGCCAGCTAGCGAGACCAAGTTTATCTACAAAATAACAGCAAACTTTCTTGTAAACCAATGAATTCTTTATTAAAGAAAACGAAGTAAAAAACAACCTCCACCAGAATATAATATGAATACAGGACAAGAGAACAACAGGCAGCGTGTCTCAACCAGAACAGCTCAGGCAATCTCGAGCTCGCGCCTCCCGGACGACTGGCGATGTGGCTGCAGCGCCGGGTATTCCTCTTCACTACAATCCCTATATATAGCTAAGACTTAAACTGTCAGAAGGGACATAATCTAGGCAAATGATTTGGGCCTACGTGGAAACCAACTCCACCTACAGCTGCTTGGAACATTTCCTCGCTGCCTTTACTTCAAGACCGGATCCCCGCCGCTGCTCTAGGAACCTTGCCTACGAATCCATTTTTATGCAAGGTTCCTGCAGGGTATGCGTGAATTCATGCGGGGGACTAAATAAAAATTAGTGTAGCTTGCACAAGTGGCGCAAGGCTAAAGAAACAGCGGAGCTGATCAGCACCTAGCTGGTCCTGGCCTTACGGGTCATGCTTTTCCAGAATTTATTGATTATTGATCGATTATTGATTACCTATTGATTGGCTATCGCAAGGTATTGGCCACGTATTTGCGCTAAGCTAATCATTACCAAGTCATCCCCAGAATTTTCCGGAACTTCTTAATAATTGATTGATTATCGATTAGCTATTGAAAATGTCAAGAAGATAATTAATTCGAGTTTGCCGAAAGAGAACAGCCTTCTTTAATGATGGCCGACACTCAAGAGAACACGCGCACACTTGCGCCCTTCGTCGTCTTCTCTCTGGAGATTTTGTTCCTGTAGTGGGCAGGTGATGACGATCGGTGCCTGTAGTGGGCAGCTTACTTCGCGTCATTACTCCCCACGTGAGAAGCGACCGTCCCGGTCGCCGGTTGGAGAGGGTAAACGGTGATAGAGGGGTTGGGAGAGAGTTGATCAGAGGGGCACTTCTTCGCGGGCGTAGTACGGCTTCATGCGTACTACGTGGACAATCTCGGCTCGTGCCCACCGTCCGCTCAAGCTCGTATTTGTACTCTCATGGACGACCTCGTAGTTCACGTCGCTGAGTCGCCTGACGATCTTGTACGGGCCAAATATCTGCGCAGTAATTTTTCCGATAGCCCCTGATGACGGGCGGGTGTCCAAACCCAAACGTAGTCGCCGGGTTCGTACTGAATGTTCCTTCGGCCACTGTTGTAACGGCGGGCGTCGGCACTCTGCTGGTTCCGGATGCAGTTACGAGCAAGCTGTCGAGCTTCTTCGGCCTTCTGGATGATGTCGCCAGCGTTGTCACTTCTTGCTCTGGATGATGTCGCCAGCGTTGTCACTTCTTGCTGTTCCGTTGTCTACCGGGAGCATGCGTCTAAAGGTGTTGTAACGCAGCGCCCATAAACCAGTCCAAATGGTGTAAATCGGGTGGTTTCCTGAACAGCCGTATTGTATGCGAATGTCACGTATGGTGGAATTTGATCCCAGAACTTGTGCTCTACGTCAACCTACATCGAGATCATATCGGCCATCGTTCTGTTAAGGCGCTCGCTCAGTCCATTAGTTTGTGGGTGATAGGCCGTGGTTTTCCGATGATTGGTATGGGTCAGCGTGACGATCTCCTGCATTAAGTCAGCCGTAAACGCAGTTCATCGATCGGTTATTAAGATAGAAGGGGCTCCATGACGTAGTACTATTTCATGGACAAAAAACATCGCGACTTCTGTAGCGGTTCAGCGGGGCACAGCCTTGGTTTCTGCGTACCTAGTTAGGTAGTTCGTTGCGACGACTATACCTTTGTTTCCTGCGGACGACGTAGGGAACAGACCGAGGAGGTCCATTCCCACTTGTTGAAACGGGGCTGGAGGAGGGTCCAGGGGTTGCAGAAGGCCAGCAGGTTTCAAAGGTAGAACCTTGCGCCGTTGACAATCACGGCAGCTTTTCACGTAGCGCTAAACGGACGAGAATAGTTGCGGCCAGTAATACTTCTGAAGTATGCACGCTAACGTCATGGCGAAGCCTAAGTGTCCGGCACACGGGTCGTCATGACACGCCTGGAGCACTTCTTCGCGCAGTGAAACTAGGACGACAAGAAGGAACGTTTCTTGGCTGTTTTCGAAGTTTTTTGTAGAGCACGTCGTTCGGGAGGTAGTACGAAGTCAGACCTCGTGACATCGGTCGTGGGACAACAACGTCGGCTCCCTGAAGGTATCTGATGAGGGGAAGTAATGTACTGTCGGCAGCACGCTGGAGGTCAGCCATCTTGACAGTGTCTACTACACCAAGAAACGGGAAATCTTGCTCTATATCACCGGGCTTTCAAGGTATAGGCGCACATGAGAGGCAGTCAGCGTCGCCGCGCTTCTGTCCGGATCGATATACAACTGTGACGTCGTACTCCTGAAGGCGGAGGCTCCAACGAGCGAGGTGGCCTGAAGGGTCCCTAAGACTCGCATGCCAACACAGTGAGTGGTGGTGACTTAATACGCAAAAAGGTCGGCCGTAAAGTTAGGGTTGGAACTAGCCGATGGCCCAACGACAGCTAGACACTCCCTTTCAGTCGTGGAATAGTTGACATCCGCCTTTGTGAGACTGTGGCTCGCGTACGCTAGTACTCGTTCGGCGCCGTCTTGCCACTGAACGAGTATAGCACCGAGCCCCACGTTACTGGCGTCTGTGTGACTTTCTGTGTCAGCCTTGTCGTTGAAATGCGCGAGTACGGGGGCTGTTTGCAGTCGGTTCCACAATTCTGTAAAGGCTTCCCCTTGCTCTTCAGTCCACTCGAAGGGTACACTCGAAGGGTATGAAGGGTAAGTCTCGTTAATGGTTTGGCAATCCTTGAAAATCCTTCGACGAAACGACGGTACTAGGCGCAGATACCTAAGAATCGCTGAACTGCCTTCTTGTCTGTTGGACGCGGGAACTCAGCGACGGCAGCTAGCTTCTAGGGGTCTGGACGAACACCACGGGGACTGACTCCGTGTCTGAGAAACTTTAGCTCCTGAAAGCCAAAATTACATTTCCCAGGCTTGATAGTCAAATTTGCTTTGCTGATTGCGAGGAGTACATTCCTGAGTCGTTTGAGATGTTCATCAAACGTTATTGAAAACACCACAACGTCGTTTCAGTAGACTAAGCACGTCTGCCATTTCAGTCCAGAGAGAACAGTGTCCATAATCAGCTGAAATGTGGCAGGTGCGGAACACAGGCCGAATGGGAGGACTTTAAATTCATGGAATCCATCAGGAGTCACAAAGGCCATTTTTTCACGGTCACGCTCATCTACTTCCATCTGCCAGTAGCCAGACTTAAGATCCAACAAGATGAAAAATTGGGCATGGCGTAGACGGTCCACAGTGTCATCGATCCGTGGCAGAGGATAAACGTCGCGTTTGGTGACACTATTAAGCCGTCTGTAGTCTGCGCAGATGCGTAGTGTGTTGTCCTTCTTTTTAACTAAAACGACAGGTGACGCCCATGAACTTATGGACGGCTGAATCACGTCATCATCTTACATTTCTTGAACCTGGGGCTTTATCACCT
Organism: Dermacentor silvarum; assembly: GCF_013339745.2. Lineage (NCBI taxonomy): Eukaryota > Metazoa > Arthropoda > Arachnida > Ixodida > Ixodidae > Dermacentor > Dermacentor silvarum. The sequence goes on from NC_051157.2 coordinate 213,047,097, forward strand.
CCCTTTCCGTAAGCGCAACACGGTAAGGATGCTGACGAACGGGGCGTGCTGACTCGTCCGTAGGAATGCGATGCTTCGTAACGGAGGTGCGCTGTACTTTAGACTCGGTAGGCAAACAGCCATAGAAGTTATTGACAAGGTCCAGTAGCTGCTGTTTCTGTCGTTCCGATAAGCCGAAGTTAGCGGAGGAAGGCGACAGCTGTGCCTTGCGGTAAGGGCTGATATTCGTTGCTGAAGTTTGTCAGTAGGACTAATGAGCGTCTGTGGTGAAGCTGAACGAGGCCCCGTGCAAAGCAGATATTCCGCTCAAGCATTAACGGAATGTTTGCCTCGGCGATGACCTCATAGCCGTCGAATGCGTCGCACGTTACAAGGGCCTGTAGGCTGCTTCTTGGCCGTACCGTTATGCTGTCTTCGACGATGCGCAAGGCGTTTTCGGTGTGATTCTCGTCGCCAGCGTCGCTTGCTATGGCTTTTGCCGTAGAGAACGTCACGCTAGATTTTCCCATGTTATATGGCTGCATTCGCCCGTAGAAAGTCCATGCCAAGTATCAAGTTCCTTTAGCAGCTGGGCAGAATAATTAAGACCCCGACGTACGTAAATCCACGAATATTTACCCGAGCGGTGCATTTGCCCACGGGAATTAGTAAATGCCTTCCAGCAGTACGGACATGCGACCCAGTCCACTGTGTAAAAACTTTCCTTAACTTTGACGCAAGCTCTCTGCTTATAATCGAGCTGTCCGCACCAGTGTCAATTAAAGCTGTAACCTATTCGTCGTCTATGGTAACCAGTATGTCTGACGTCACCACTTGCCTTTTGGCACCTGAGTGTGACTGAACGTCGGTGCGTTGTCGTCGTTGTCGTCCTGATGGAGGATATTCGAAGCGCTCGGCGTAAGCGGCCTCACCTCCGGTTGTCGCTGGACTCAGTTTTCCGGGTTGGCAGGGATGGGTGAACGACGTGTACGTGCGTCTCGATGAAATGAGGGACCTGGCGATCGGTATCGAGCAGGCGATGCAGAACGGGGCTCATGCCTTCTCTGCTCGAATGAACTGACGCGACTCGCGATGAAGTTCTCTATCTCCATCGGGCGCTGACCAGGTCGTGGACGAGTTGTACCTGGAGGGAACCCGCGGAGGCCCACGCGTCGATAGGGGCACATCCTGTAGACGTGGCCAGCCTCTCCGCAATGAAAACATAGGGGCCTGAGGTCAGGAGCCCGCCAGACGTCGCTTTTTCTGGGCCTCGATTCTTCGATGGACGGTGGACTGCGACGCCTGAACACTACTTCTGTTTGTTCGGAGGGGCGCATGACGTTTGAGAGGCCGTACAGCGACGGTCGTCATACGGCCTCCGCATAAGTCATTCGAACTGGCTCCCGCTGTTGTGGTACCTCGTAGCGTTCAGGAGTTTTGACGGCTTGCCTAATCGCGTCGCGCACTATCTCGGCGCGTCGGTTACCTGCATATTGTGGACCTCTTCTTTTACCAGAGCCCTGATCGATTCGCGTAGGTCCTCGAGGTGGTTTTCCGAAGTCATGCTAGAGGGGCTGTGTGAAAGTTCCATCACGTTGCGGTTCTATTGTCTGGCACGCTGTCGAAGGGCCATTTCCATTGCTGTCGCTTCAGCAAGGAAGTCTGCAAGTGTTGTGGGCGGATTCCGAATAAGTCTAACAAAGACCTCTTGCTTCACATCTCGTATCAAATGTCGCACCTTCTTGTCTTCGGCCATTGTGGCATCCGATCGTCTGAAGAGCCGAGCCATGTCTTCAGTATACGTGGTGACGCTCTCGTTCGGGGCTTGGAATCTTGCCTGTATTACCAGCTCCGCTCGCTCCTTCCCGTCCATGTTGGAATACGTGGCGACTAGCTGCTGTCGAAATTCGTGCCACGAAGTCAATGTAGCTTCATGGTTATGGAACCACGTCGTCGCGGAGTCCTGGAGCACGAAGTACACCTTGCGCAACTTGCACTCTTCGTTCCATCCGTTGCATTCGGCGACCCGCTCGAAATGGTCTTGCCAATCTTCTACGTCTTCAGTAGCATCTGTGGAATGCAATCGGCGTCTGTGGCTGGTTGAAGATGAACTGCGCAGCAGCAGGATACTGTGGGCTCAGATTCATCGTACGGATACGATCGGGCAACAGACCGTGCTCAGGTTGGAGCCCTTGAAGACGGCGGCTGGTGCGTATGTGCACAGGAGTAATCTCTCCCGGCCTACTCACTGGGGATGAGCAAGGGGTACGCTGCGTCTCCGGCAATGGTATCATATACCCCGCACCTCCACCAATAAAGTGTCACGATGATAATTAATTCGAGTTCGCCGAAAGAGAACAGCCTTCTTTAATGATGGCCGACACTCAAGAGGACGCGCGCACACCTGTGCCCTTCGTCGTCTTCTCTCTGGCGATCTTGTGCCTGTAGTGGGCAGCTTACTTCGCGTCAATATGCTATCGCAAGGTATTGGCCACGTCTTTGGGCTAGGCTAAGCACTACCAAGTCATCCCCAGAATTTTACTGAATTTATTGTTTATTGATTGATTATTGATGATTAGCTATTGATTGGCTATCGCAAGGTGATGCGAGGCGCAGCTGTGCGCAGTGACGTCATCGCTAGGCGAGTTTTTGCGAACACTACACGGGGAAGCAAAAAGATTAAACAGCTTCGCTGTTAAAAAGTTAATGATGCGTGCACTCAGTTCCTGAAAGCGCAAGGGGCACCCAACACGACTCAGCGTATTCTCTGGCAGCTCTTCTAAGATGGCGCAGGACAGGTCACCAAACAACTCTCTTCGTTTGCGTTTTTTTCCCCGGTTGGTTCGAGAGATATGAGGGAAGGTTCGGGAACACTTTCGGCACCGCACCCTCGGCAAGTGTCCACTTGTCTCCTGGCACCTGAACCGTCTGTCCATTGATAATATGCACAAACACTTTAAGATGTCGTGCTCATGAAAGTGTAAATCCCACACCATGGATTTCGCAGAGAGTTCCCGGTCGCCACGAGGAATCGCTCTGTTGAACGCCGAGCGAAGTGTCGCATTGCTGGGAGCACACAAGAAGTGGTGCGCCGAACTGTCGACATCGTTCGATAGCTGCTTGTTGCAGTCAGGAACGCAGCACGTGGGCATCGTCTGCAGATATCCTTAAAAAATGCAGCAAAGGCTACAGTTTCGAGGATGACATGCTTCCTGAAATCCGCCGTCAACAACCAACCACAGAATACACCAACGCTGCACCGCTTGTTTCGTCCGGCCAGTTCGTGTAGCCGGCTAGTGGGGAAGTGGAGCTGGGTGCGACGGCAGCACCATGAAGGCGCGGTCGGGTGGCGGTTCCGCGCAACGCCGCCGAGTTTTGAAGCTAGTCTAGTAACTGAATCTAGTGTAGTAACTTTGACACAGCCAAGAGCCAACCACTTCCTAAGGTGTAACCGCATAAGGCTCAAACTGTTCAATAAAGTTTTCAACATGTACCACCACTACCACCTCGTGCCCGGCGTTCCGGCTCAATTGGTACAAGTGCACTCAAGGGGTCGGATGCGGCAAGAAAATCTGACAATTGCCTACTAAAGCCTAGTACTCTTTGCCACCAGAAAGGCCATGGGTAGACGTGCATAAGCTAGGAAAGGCAAGTAAGCAAAATTAAACAAGCACGAAGTCACAGCCGAGCCAAACAATGCTTACGCTTTAGTAGACATTTATCAGAATTTCTGTCGCTTTTTGCTAAGGGCTGTAGCCAGTGTAGGGACTACTGTCTGGTGCACTTTCGAGCCGCCATTGATGCCTTTCTCTTTTTGAGAATGTGTAGAAGTTATTCGCCGCTTACTAATACTGCCTGGAGACGTTGAATCTTAACCGGGACCTAACACGAACGTTGTGTTGACAGAATTGCAAAAGTTTCAGCCAGTCAGAACACAACAATCAGTGAGGTTCAAGGCATAAGAAGTAAGATGCTAAATGGAGATATAATTACAATGAATTTAAAGAAATGAATGATTGAAATGGAACATCATTACCAGGCCATGATACCACTGTAAAATGAATTAGAAGCTGCCAAATATGCCGCTGATCAAACTGGCAGCTTGGTATCTGGCCTCGAAAGTCGCCTAGACGATAATGACAACAGGTCCCGAAGGAATAATTTATTTTCTATGGCCTTCCTCATACTAGCCCAAAAGAAACCTTCACACAATCATAAAAGTGCGTCGTTGATCTAATCGCGGATGTCATAAAGATAAACCTCGAGTCCAAAGATATCGAACGTGCCCATCGCCTAGGTCGCCATTCACCCAACCACCGCCGTCCTATGATTATCAAATTCGTGTCATATAAAACACACATATATATATATATATATATATATATATATATATACTCCCAGAGTTAGTTCTAGTTGTAAAACATAAATACCCCAGAAAGCGGATGGGAAAACGGTTCCGCGGTAGCTCAATGGTGAGAGCATCGCACGCGTAATGCGAAGACGTGGGTTCGTTCCCCACCTGCGGACAGTTGTTTTGTAGCGTTAGCTACACTGGCCTAGCCAAGCCCGTTTCGCGCGGCACATCAAGAGCCGTGCTGCGCATGCGCTAGGATCAGTGATGTCACACGGCTTGCGCACCGGAGCCACCGGAGCCGGCACCTCTCGCGCACTCCGCCGCCGCCGCGCGCGACTCACCGCCGCCGGTCTGCGCATTCCAGAGGAGTGACGTCGTAGCCGTGGTAGACGCACTGGCGCCGGCGCGCGCGCGCTCGCTGTGCAGTCGCCGTCTGACACTGCGCTGGAGCCGCTGCGCTTCTGACTGGCGCTTGCCAGTGTGGTATAGCCATGGAGAAGGAGAGCGCAAATGCTGATCAACAGCGCAGAAGAACGGATAAGCTTGACTCATCGGATCCCGAAGTAGTTGCCTGGCAATTAGCGGTTGAGCGTAGGAGGAATGAACAGAAGAAGGCTAAACGTGCTGCGGAGACACTGGAGCAAAGGGACGAACGTCTAGCAAAGCGGCGTCACCAGGATGCTGAGCGACGTGTCCGACCACCCCTGCAGCAACAACAAAACGCCGTTGATGACGTCAAGGCTCGCCGATCGACTGAATATACTGTGAAACTCAGCGAAAGCGCCAGTGCGACTCGGACCTTCAGCTTAACCTTTGCTAACGCTACGTATATCCTGGCATAGCCGAGCTAAGCCACTGCATTCTTTTTTTTCTCATCCGTTTTCATTTCTATCAATTTATCATTTCGTTAATTCAATTAGTGCGTGCAAGTAATTCACCCTATGTTGTTCTTGCTGTCATTGTTTGTTGGCTTCTTATGATATATATATATATATATATATATATATATTTATATATATGATATATATAAACAGATAACATATAAAGAATCAGTCCTGTCTAACACCCACAAACTGAAAGATACAAATTTATACTTTTAGAAAAAGATTGCTCACCCGACGTTTGGAACGACCTGAAACATCGCCTACGCTAAAATCTACGCGTTATCCCATGCGTTTCAAAACACTCGTTATTGGCTCCCAGCGCAATGAATATGACGAATCGGCGATAACAGTGAAAGAGATTCAGTAGCGATCATTGGGCAAAATACGTGCAGCTAATAACCGCACTTCCGCCAAATGAAGAATCTTTCCTTATTTTTGTTGATTTCACTAATGCGCGCAGCTTCATTCCCCAACGTTCTGTAATATCTATTCTCGCGACATAATCTAACAGCAACTTGCTAATTCAAACGAAAAAAAAAAAAACGGAAACGTGGCTCACAAGAGAAATTAGTGACGAAGCAGTAGTCTCCACTTCACAAGCTTAGATGTTTATCGCTGTGGCCGTCAAGAGGGACGCAGAGGTGAAGTTCTTATTGCTTGCAGTGTGCATGTACACAGTGTGTACATCAATACTCATTTTTTTCCAACTTAGAAATACTATGGCTTCGTATTCGCTCAGCGTCTCCATATCGCCTGATAGGGGTGCGCAACAGGCCACCTACCAGTAATACAAACTTCTCGTCAGAACTAAACAGTATTTTATGCCAGATTACGGCAAGTCATTCTAACGCTCGTATACTTCTGTTCGGTGACTTCAACTTTCTTCCTAGTATTTATAGAAACAACCCGAGTTCCACAATAAACAACACAGAGACAAAATACTTTGCCGGCATGTGTTTGAATTTTATTTACCGCAAATAAACTCAGAGTCGACACGAGTAACGCGCGACTGCGCAAACATTTTGGACCCCCCTCCTTATACTTAGTAACCATCCAGTGACTTTATCATCTGTTCCCTACATTCGTCATGTAAGCGACCATAGTGGAGTTCATGCCACATTTGCCTTTGCCCCAGCGCCGAGTGTTATTTCCAGCAAAACTCTCAGTCTGTATGAGACTGAGAGTTTCGAAGCTATAAACGAAGAATTGTTTAACCTCATTTAATGAACGATCTGCTTCAGACAACTGGGAAATGTTTAAAAATAAAATGAATGAACTAGGAAACAAGAATATTCCGAAAATACAATTACGTGCTAATCACCTGAACGCCTCATTTACTAATAATGTAAAGACTCTAGAAAAAATCTTTTTCGTAATGCCAAGCAGAAGTCAAACACCATTTCATGAGAAAAAAACTACGCCGCTGAAAAAGAATACTTACGTGTTGTCCGCAATGCCAAATGGTCCTTTTTCAATAACGACTTGCCTAAACGGTTAGTTCGGGATGTTATCAACCCAGGCAACACACGCACTGTAACTCTTCTTAATGATACGGTGTAAATCTTGCCTGAAATTGGGTGCGGTCTGATATATGACACCACGTTTTCGTCATTATTTACTAAAGATAATGATGTTCCGTTGCCTATAATGCTCCTTGCAACATAGCTTCTAGCATACCGAGCGTGGTGTTTTATCCTGATGGTGTTTTGAGCATTATTGAACATCATAAACTTTCATCCTCAGAAGGTACACATGGCATAAACTCGGAACCACTAAAAATACAAAATATATTTCTGGCTCGTTTTTGTGTCTCATAATCTCACAGTCACTTTCTACAGGTTCCACACCTCGCGACTGAAAGACAGGGAAGGTCGTTCACATATACATGTCAGGTAATAAGTGCAAAAATTTAAATAATGGGTCCATCTTTCTAACTAGCTTTCCGTGCAAAATCATGGAACACGTCATATACTCCCTGATCATGAGTCATTCGGACGCCAATTACTTTTTTCATTTGGCACAGCAAGGGTGCCTCCAGGTTTTCTCTACCGAAACGGAACCAGCTTTGTTTCTGCACGACTTTCATGTAAACCATGACTCAAATCAACAAACTGACGCTATTTATCTGGACTATGAAAATGGCTTTGACAAATTTTCTTATTACCACTTACTACAAAAGGTTTCTTCTTTGAACACACACACTGACGTACTAAAATGGCTCGAAGGCCTGACTAACTGCTCTGAATTTGTTTCTGTAAATGACAAATCATCCACTCTTCTCCGTGTAACATTTATTGTGCCTCGGTCCGCTTCTCTTTTTAATCATTAATAATCATCTACCTGTACACGTATCTTGCAAGATCCAGATATTCGCCGATGACTGCGTGATTTACCTCCGAGTTACTAATGCTATTGACGAAAGCACCTTACAACACAATCTTAACAACGTGCAGTGTTGGTGTGAACATTGGCTTAATCCCAACAAATGTAAACTTATATATATTTTACCCGCCACCGTAACCCTTCCCTAATTTAAATAATGGGTTTTTGCGTGCCAAAACCACGATCTGATTATGAGGCACGCCGTAGGGGGAGACTCCGGAAAATTTGAGCCGCCTGAGGTTCATTAACGTGCACCTAACTCTAAGTACACGGGTGTTTTCGCATTTCGCCCCCATCGAAATGCGGCCGCCGTTGCCGGGATTCGATCCCGCGAACTCGTGCATAGCAGCCCAACAGCATAGCCACTAAGCAACCATGGCGGGTAAGTAACCCTTTCCTGTCCTCTTATATAAGAGTAAACGTTCCCATAGACTCAGTAGAACCATTCAAGTACTTAGGCGGCACACTTTCTCGTGATTTCACTTGGGGCATGCATATTTGCAAGTTACTTTCATCAGCTAACATAACTTTTGGCATCATAAGACGACACTTGCGTGACGCCCCAGAAAATGCAAAACTTATAGCTTTCAAATCCCAAATGAGATCGAAAGTTGAAAACGCATCATTCATCTGGAAACAATATCAAAGTTCCCATTGAGATCGAATGTTGAAAACGCATAATCTATCTGGGAACAATATCAAGTCTATCTCGTCAACGCACTCGAGTCCTTTGAAAACCGCACGGTCAAAATTGAAGCGTGCTGCATTTAGGCCACGAAAGAAGAGGAATAACCAAGGGGACGAAAGAAGAGGAATAACCAAGGGGACGAAAGAAGAGGAGGACGAGGAGGGCAGTTTGAGTTTCAATAAAATGGCGGAAACCATCCGTCGGTATTAAGCTACGTGTTTCCTTTAGTTGCGTTTAAAAGGAACGCTACAAAATACATCCATTCCTTCTATACTCATACGACATAAGCGTATCATCTGTAGGAGCAAAATCAGATCTACAGCTCCATGCACGCCGCCGCGCTATACAGCCAGCCTTTGCCTCTTTGATAAATTATTTTACAGTTGCCTAAATCACGAGCCATATATTACACCATCCGAATGCATATCGCTACGAACTGGGCACCCATTGCAAGTCCCGCAGCCAGGCTCCCACAAAACTACTTTTTCTTCGTCTTTTCTTTTCCCGCGCAGCATCAGATTGGAACACACTTTCTCACCACGTCACTACAATCACTCGGCGGACATCGTTCTTCAGAAATGTGTCTTTATTGCCTAGAGAATAATCTGTCCTCTCCCGCGTCATTTGTATTGTTTTGTTGTTGTTTTTTTCTTTCTGTTTTTATGCACTTGCGAAAAGTAGCTTTGATGTCCAGCTTTTCTAAAAATTGTGTTCATATTATGTATGCTATCAACTGTACCCACCCCTTAAGTAATACTCCTAGCAAAGGGACATAAAGCTGAACTGAACTGAACTCTCTCTGTGTTTGTATGATAAAGAACAAGAGGAACAATCTGCAATATGTTTTAACTTTGTGTTATTCGGGCAACAGGGAAGCATTTTCAAAAATCCAGGAATAAGTCAGATAGCTTTTTGCCTAAAACAAAACATGGACAGTATTCATTTTTTTTTTCAAACTAAGCGAGAGACAATGCCGTAGGTGTATAAAGAAAATAAATGACTTGCAAAATTGATATATTTCTTCAGAGCGCACCAACAAATCGGTAAACTAGTTTAAAATAATTTGCTAATTAGGAAATGAGTGTTTGCTGAAGCTTTTAACTCCTTCGTTGTCAGGACATTAGAACGATCACATGTGATTGGCAATTTTAGGCGCCAGCGTCGAAACAGTTTGGCGGACACATATCTCTATGTAGTACGTATAGTTCACCCGATAAACGGGTTTTCATAATAAGGATTAATTTTGTTTTCATGGCGAAATCGTTAACTTTGTTGCGACTTTGCGGAAACAGAATTATGTGCGTCATGGGAAAAAGGGCATGACATTTGCTCTTTGACCACCCCAAAAGAAATGTTCGAATTGTAACTAGGGCGGATCAGCATCTCTCTGGAAGGCCTTCTGGCTTTTACAGTATTCGAAATAAATAGACACAATAAATTAACGTTATTATTAAACTGCGCTTTTGTAGAACAATACGGTTACTCTTACCGTGAGAAGAGATTTTATAAGGCTCTTCTCAGATAAACTGTTTTAATGGTGTTTTAATATTCCTTTAAACAGCACATTTTAACAAGATACAGATTATCGTCATCATCATTATCACTCCACACAAGGTAATCTGCCTGCCCTAAAACACGGACACACTTCCGAGTTCAAGGTAACGCACGGTAAAGCACAGTACTATTAGATCGATCACAAGTGATTGACAGTTTTAAGCGCCAACGTCGAAACAGTTTGGCGGGCACATATCTCAATGTAGTACGTATAGTTCACACGATAAACGGGCGTTTGTAATAAGGGTTAATTTTGTTTTAGCCTGCCCAAAACTGAGAGCGCCGAAGAATCTGGAACACACGAAGCATGCAATCCGTGACCGTTTTCAAGTACACCACAAAGTTCCTCATCAACTCTGTGTCGTGAAAAGACTTTGAGCCGGATCCCCCTGCAGACATCCATAGTCATTTAAAACTGGACGGTCTACTTTCCCGCGTTGTGTCGTGACATTAGCAAGGTGGAACGCTTGATGTGGTTGTGGCCACATTTTCAAGAAGAACAATAGGCTTCGTGTCCTACAAAGGAAGGGTCTTCTAAACAGAAGCTTTAACGGCATTCCCTGAAGGCTCTACGGCTGTTGATTGTGTTCCTCGGAGTTTGTGGAAATATGTAGGCTCGGGAGGGACCGACCAAGTGCGCCATGCTAAACACGGCTAACGCAACACCACCATTCTATAGAAGCAATCCACTTGCACACCTAAGCTGTTCCGCCACGTCCGCTTTGTGGCTTCGTGCTTCGCAGCATGGTACCGCAACTTCGAGCACCCGCAGTCGCGGCTACATTTCCATAAAATCAAAACACAAAGCAGATAATGGGAAATGTTTCTGTATTTAGACAACAAAGGCTGGTTCAAATTTATCATGAGGCATCTACTTTTTCACGGTTTTCGGATCTAAACTGCATCCATTAGTGAATAAGCTCACCTGGTACGACCATAAATCCTGCGACGACGCAGCAGCGCGGGGAACATACGCATGCAATGCGCGGATGCGCGTCGAGTAGCGCTTTTAAGGCGAGAGGACAGTCGTCTGTGTCTTCGCGTACGCGGGGCGCGGCTCAGAAACTGCTGCGTCCATTAGCCTCCAAGAAGGTCGCTCGCACCTTCGTGAAGACAAGGTCAAGACGAGAGCGGCGATTAGTCAGTGAATAAAACGGCGGCGTGAGCCGCTGTGCCTCCGTCAATGAAGAAGACGTTTTGGCAGAACTGGGTCAGAGGCCTGTCAGAGGACGAAACACACGAATGACGAGGCGCCACCTGCCTCTAGCCGACTCTTACGCTTTATTAACCAAGTCTAGCGCTACCTTGCTTTGGTGGAACAGTGTGGAAGAGAGCTCTAGCAGATTTACTCAGCGGCCTTCCTTCATGCGTCGGCTGTTACGAGGGCAGATGGTATCGCTTAGTGGGAACTGTAAGTCCGTTTCATATTGAAGAAAACATTGCTGTCGGCGAGCAGCGAGGCCGGCCGCAAGGTACCTCGCACCTTTTTGGTCACGGGGACGTGAGTGTGTAAGGCCGTCAGTGCTAGTACGGGAAAACGCCATTCCTCGACGTTGGGCAGTGCATGGCGAAGGGGCATGAAAGTTAACCTTCGACACCGTTACTTCTGCAGAGACTCCTTTCAATCCTGCATGGTTTCCTAGCCGAAGTACGGAGATAAACCTATTGGTTGCGCCAAGCCACCTGCTCACCGGCTGAACGTAGCAGCCCGAGCTAGTTCACTCACCACCGCCAGGTTACTGTGGTATTAGAGCGTGTTAGCCTACCTGCATGCACAGGATAGCGATTTTCGAAATAACTCAATATCAGGTCCGTCACAGCACATGACGATTTTATGATGATTTCTGTTGGTATTCCCTTTGAGACGGGGCGGTCACAAATAGTCACCTAGCCTACTTGAACTAAACAGGTTTTACTGCATGTACCGCAGTGTAGAATTTTGCCTTTCTCTCTACGGTCTGCTATCGATGCCGTAAACATTCAATCTCGATATGGTACAGTTATCTTCGCTTCTAACAACCTGGTCTCTATCAATCTCTTCCCTACTTTTTCTTTCTTTCAACCGATACTCTAAACGTCTCTTGCTTTTCCCCGACTGCTGACCGGTTAGGTTCCGCGTTCAATCCCAGCGCTTCTGGGAGGTGGACGTTTTATTTATTTTTTTATTTACAGAATACTGCAGGCCATCACGTGGCCCAGGCAGGAGGGAATTCGTTCATGCAGTAATGAGATTAAATACGTTCAAAGAAAAGAAATATATACGAAATATGAAATACATTGAAGCATACGAGATACATTGAAGGATGATATAAAATACATTAAAAAAACATTCTACAAGCATACAATGCAAGGGATTGAATTGACAGGTGAGAAATATTTGCAGTACCAGTTTATACACTTTTTTCAGGCTTAACTCAGCGAAGAGAGACACAAGTGATCCAACTCATGCGCCGACTAACACTTATGAAAGTACTCACGCGCTCGCACGTTTATTTGAAATGCAGTTTTTCATTGACATGTGGTATGTTATTGGATAGGAATACATCGGCCGGCGGGGAGTTCCATTCATTTATTGTTCTAGGAAAAAAGGAATACTTTAAGCAATTTGTTCGCGCGAAAATAGGGCTTACGTTGTCGGGGTGATGATTTCTGGTAGGTCTAGCTGGTAGCGGCTTTCCAAAGGCGGAAAAGCAATGTTAGGCGTGCCACCTTTCTTCGGGAATCTAGGGTGGCAATATTATTTTGATTAATCAATTGAGATGTGGAGTCATAACGTCCATAAAAATTATATATGCAGCGGACGGCAATCGTGTTTATGTTTTCCAGTTCGTTAATATTTTTTGCGTGAAAGGTACCATACGACGAAAGCATATTCTAATCACGACCTTACCAGTGTGTTGAATGCTAATTGTTTCACGGATGGAGGAGAATGTTTCAGCTTGTGTCTCAGAAGGCCGAGTTTACGTCGAGCAGACACACAAACATTATCAATGTGTTGCGACCAGGTCAGGCGATTGTTCATGGTTACACCTAAATATTTAAAGGGGCCTGTTTCAGTGACCGCGGGTTGATTAATAGTGTATTGATATGCTAGAGGGTGTTTTTTGTTGGTGATGCTCATAAAAAGTTTTTTTCTTCATTAAGTTTCATTTCCGAGGTGTCTTACCAGTCAGCAATCCCAGTAAGACTTTTTACTCAGGATCACATGGTCATTGGCATCTTTAATCTGTTTGTAAAGTATGCACTCATCCGCGAGCAATTTAATACTCGCACTATCGTCTATGCATGCTGTTATGTCATTAATGTATACTAGGAAAAGTAGCGGTTCGATCACACTTCCCTGCAGAGCTCCGGAGTTTACGGGGAGACATCTAGAGTAATGGCCCTCAACATCGACGAATTGCCTGCGCATGCTCAAATATGCACAGATCCAGTTTACAATGTTAGGTGGAAACCCATAGTTGCTTAGATTTGTTATCAAACCAAAATGAGAGGCCCTATCGAACGCTTTGCTGAAATTGAAGAATATTACATCAAGCTGGCCAGCTTTATCAAGAACGGAGGCAAAAGCGTTAACGGTGGAGAGAAGCTGAGTAGTGGTAGAGAGCTTCTCACGAAAGCGGTGTTGGCACGGTGACAGAATACCACGTTTTTCAAGGAATTCCGTCATGTATTTTGAGATAATATGCTCTAGAAGCTTGCAAGACGAAACCGTCAGTGATAGAGGGCGATAGTTTGATAGTAATGCAGGGTCGCCTTTCTTGAGTACAGGCACAACACGAGTGACCCGCCAGTCTGGTGGAACGATGCCACAAGAAATGGACAAGCGGAACATTACAAGAAGAAAATGTGAAATCCACTCGGCATAGCGACGAAGGAAAGCATTAGAAATACCGTCAGGACCGCATGTCTTTTTTCTGTTTAGATTTAAGAGCATAGAAAATACACCCTCGTAGTTATAAAATCAAAATTTCGTTGTCCACATCTTCAACAATGACCGTAGAGCACTGATTAGACTCAGACTGCACGGGCTCGGGCTTACCCGAAAGCCCGGGCCCGGCCCGGCCCACGGGCCGGGCCGGGCCGGGTAGAAGAGTTTTTTCACGGGCTCGGGCCGGGCTCGGGCACGGCGTGTGCTTTTTGACCCGGGCCCGGGCCGAGCTCGTGTTTTTTGACGCTGGCCCGGGCCGGGCTCGGGCTTTCTGGTGGTGTGCATGTAACGTGCAGCGAGTTATTCTCGGGCGTCTCGACTCTGAAAAACATCATTTTTCGGTCTCGGGCCAGGTTTGGGCCGGTTTCGAGTCGGGCTCGGGCCGGGCTCGGGCCTAAGGTAAAGGGGTGGCGGGCCGGGCCGCGCGGGTAACGTAGATTATTTCCGGTCCCGGGCCAGGCCCGGGTCTCGCCATAAAAGTTTTGATCGGGCTCGGGCGTAAAAAACGGGCCCGGGCCGGGCCCGGGCTGAAAAAATCGGCCCATGCAGTGCTCTACTCAGAGAAGATAGAATGGAAGTAATGATTAAATCTGGATGCCTGTTGTTGCTTATCCTGAATTATCTGACCCTCAATCTGTAGTTGGTCAAGAGCTTGTCTCTTCTTATAGTTCAAATGTCGCCAAAATTTTTCAGGGTCATTAAGAAATTGGGTGAGCGTGTGGGAGGAATAAAACTGCCTACCTGGTCTAATTTTTTAGGGAGTGTTTGTCTTAGCTGTTTGAATACTGGGCCAAATTTTTTTTTGCCTTCGGAATCTTTTTACTTTTCGAACGAGATGGAATATATCTCGATTGATCCAAAAATTTTTTAGCTGAACCTCCTTCATTTTGCTATGAATGAAGTTATCAATGCAGAAGTGGCAAATAGATTTCAGCTTAGCCATAGATAGTCAACGTCATCACCAGAGAAGTCATCCAGTGCTAGTTCAAGGTAATCGATAACGGACTCGTCATTCGCTTTAGCATAATTTTTGACGGATTTGCATTCTTTAAGCGCGTTATTGTTTGAACTATCTGTTCGACATATGAAGCACACAAGCCGATGATCTGATATGCCCTCCTCAACAGTTATTTCAACGCCTCGAAGAGATTTGCTGTTAAAAAGCAGATTAAGAATAGGGGAAGCACATTCCTTCACCCGTGTTGCAACGTGAACTGCTTGGTCGAGATCGTAAGCTAACATTGCATCGAAGATTATTTGGTCCACTAGAGTAGGTCATGAAAGTTTCTTCCAATTAATGCTGGGAAGGTTAAAATCGCCAGCTACTATTATGGTCTTTCTGCAATATTTAACATTATGTTCATGAAGCTTGGTTAGAAAATCCAACGTGGCACACGGAGGGTGGTACACTGCTACAAGGTTAAACAAGAACCCGTACAAGTTGATCTGTAGAAGAGAGGGAGAGAGATAAATGAGATACGAAAGGCAGGGAGGTTAACCGGAAGGCAGACATCCAGTTTGCTACCCTGCACTGGGGAAGGGGTAAGGGGAGACAGAAAGATAAAGAAAAATGCACACACATAGAAAGAGAGGGAGATCGAAAAAACAAAACGCACACACACACCAAAGAAGTCAGGGGCGTCATAGTCATTCAAACAGGTCGCTTGACCGGAGGAACTTCAGTAGCGCCCTCGTCGTCTTCTGGTGTGAAGACCGCATCAGCCGGCATTCTAAGACCGTCTGCTCGGAAAGCGGCCGGTCGTCGAGATGTGCGAACTCCGTCACGAGCGACTGTCTCTGGGAGCGACGAAGTGCGGCGACGGGTCGGATGGGCTCCGCTCAGAAGCCACATTTTCGGCGAAATCACCCCGGCCTCCAGATTCTACGTAATCATCGTGTGTCTGAAGTCAGCCAGAGCACGTCGACACCGAACTTGACGGTGTAAGTGCTATATTTTGCATTTTACGGTCACATCAAGTTTCGAAGCGGGGCCGCCCCGCTAAACCCACTACGCTATAGGCTTCGGCCGCCGCACCGCTGCAGATGGCGAACGCGTTGCGCAATACCGACGCCGACAAAACCCACCAATCGTCCACCGAGGCCTCAGAGGATGAGGACATGGAAATTCGAGAATCGCAAGGACCTCTTCCGGCCGCTGAGGAGAACGAAGAAGACAGTGAGCCATGGATCAATGTTACCAGTCGTGCCCGTCGTCGTCGGCTGCAGACACGCTCGACCACGCCTCAACTATCCCAAACACCACCGAAGCCCGTTCTCCGCCAAAGCCGACCGGTGATGCGCAAGCCCCGACAACCGCCCCTACCTGCCGACGATTACAAGTTAGCGGTTCGTCCACGGAACGGCCTGCAGCTCAACAAGGTGAGCCCAGGGAAGTTAGTAGACGCCATCACAAACGAGGCAAAGCTACAAATCGGCTACACCGGATTCAAAATACGCATCGACGAAGACCAAAACATCCTTGTTCTGAGCACTGCCTCAGAAGCTACGGCCTCAGCACTAAGCAAGATGCAGAAAATTACCATTGGTGCAACAACATATGATATTGCATCATACGGAATATCCCCCGATAACTCGTGCAAAGGGGTGATATACAACATCGATCACGACACCACGCCAGAAATGCTACTTAAACGCATTGAATCTCTCGGATACGAGGCGCTGACATGTAGAAGACCACGAAACACAACAACCATGGTGATCACATTCCTGGGGAAAACAGTACCATATTACATCGAATTTTCCGGCCTTCTTCTGCGGTGCTACCTCTACAAGAGGACCGTGCCACATTGCCGAACCTGCAACGAGACAGGCCACAGAGAGGACGTCTGCCCGCGTCCCCCCGCCACACCCAAGTGCAGGGAGTGCGGCACTTCGCTAGCAACGGAGCAGCATGAGTGCCACCCTCGGTGCTCTCTGTGCGGCGGGAACCACCCGACGGCAGCCAAAACCTGCCCCAACAGATTCCTGCCACCCGTCAACCGTCGGAAACCGCAGCAGGCCCTGAGAGCAGGCTCCTCGTCTCCGACACCACGTGGCGAGCGTTCAGCTTCCCGCAAGTCGCGATCCCCGAAACGACGCGGAGCTGTCCTGGAGAGGAGCAGTTCCAGGCCGCGTTCCGGTTCCGGTTCTAGGCGCAGGACCTCATCGCGACGACGGACGCCATCCCATGGCAGGACCTCGAGCCGTGGACGTTCCGCAAGTGGCAGGAGGGGAAGCAAGGGAGCAGCGCAGGTCACGCAGCAGGTGAGCTGGGCACAGGTTGTTTCTTCCAAAGCTCGTCCCCCCCACCTGTTGACACAGAGCTGGCACAGGCACAAGCCCACATTAGGCGTCTCACTGAAGAGAACGCAACACTCAAAGCAGAAATCAGTAAAGTACACGCAGAGTTCGTAGCACTTAAAGATGAATTGTTAGGAAGAAATAGTACTACCCCTACACAAAGCACTTCAACCGCACCCCCGGAGAAGCGGAAACGGGAAGAGCAACCAGCGCACACAGTCACTTCAAATCCGACACCGCAACGAGCAACCGCCCAGCCCATCACACCACAGGGAGTCATTCCCGTCCAATATGCCACTCCTCAGAAGGTAGAGGAGATAGTAGCAAAGGCCATTCAGAGCCTTCAGACATCCCTACAAGCTACCATGCAACAACAACTCACAGCTATACAACAGTCAGCTGCACAACAACGACAATTCGCAACTCAACAACAACACTCTAACACTGAGATGGCGGAACGCATCATGAGACTAGAGGAACGCATACTAGCACTGGAAGCTCGTCAAAGCCGGCGCCCCAAGAAAGCAGCTCATCCGGCCCTACCAGATTTGCCAGATTCTCTAGGCTCACCAGAACCCCACCTGGTGCGCGCATCACCACCCCTTAATAACCAAGATGGCTCCTCCTCAACATATATGCAGTAAGCGCGGGGGCTCCCCCGGCGAAACCACGGTGTGGCAGTGGAATTGCCGGGGCTACAAGAACAAGCATGGATCGCTGATGCAATACATCGCCACATCGACAAGACCACCTGAAATCATCGCACTGCAAGAGACGAACACACACGTCCGCCTACCCGGATACGTCACGTATGGCACCGATACGGGTGACAGCCTTCACACCCTGGTGAGTAAGAAGCTAGTGGCCGTTCAACACCATCTCCAACAATCCGAACCGCTTGCCATTCTGCTCGAAATTATCCCGCAGGCAACAAAGAAGAAGGGTCCCATGTTCGTTCTAAACGCCTACTGTCGGCCGAAAAGCACGCCATCGGTCCTCAAACAGGTTTTGGAGCAAGCCACGCACGCAGCAGGCAACCATCCGCTTCTAATAGTGGGCGATTTCAATGCAGCCCACCCCCTCTGGAGTTATACGTACACCAACCCCAGAGGAAACCTGCTTCACAAAGTTATTGAGGACATGCACCTCACACTCATCAACGATCCAAGGAGTAGCACGAGGCTCGGCACAAGTGTTACAAGAGACACGAACCCCGACTTAACCCTCACCAGAAATATCCCCCAAGCTTGCTGGACCAATCTGGCGGAGTACCTAGGCAGCGACCACGCGCTGCTAGCCACCACTCTCCAAGGCCTCGAATACAAAGCCAGGATACGCACTGCTCGCCTCACGGATTGGACCAAGCTGCGGGAGATAAGAGAAGAAAGAGCTACAAACGAACAAAGCCTACAGCTTCAGTCAATTAAGGACTGGATCACTCAGCTCCACCAGGATGTGAAGGCGCATACTAAAATACTTGAAACGTCCACCACCACTCCAAGCATCGACGCTCGCTTGCTCCACATGTGGGAAGCCCGGCGTAGCCTGCTGAAGCGTTGGAAAAGGCAAAGATTAAATCGCAAGCTCAAGAGGCGAATCGCAATACTCACACAAGTGGCTGCAGAATACGCTAACACACTCTGCCGCGAAAATTGGCTATCCCTCTGCGACAGCTTGAGAGGAAGACTGAGTACTTCCAAGACGTGGAAGTTATTGAGGTATTTAATCAACCCGGCCAGCAGCAAAACGGAATCCCACCACAATATGGCCCGAGTAATCCACCAATTTCCAGGAAACGAGGCGGACCTTCTTTTGACTCTCAAAGCCCAGTACTTTCCCACACAGCCATCGGAGCCTCTGCCACCCTACACCGGCACCCCAAATGAGCTCCTAGATGAGGACATTCATCTACATGAAGTAACAGCGGCGATAATGGGCTTGAGACGCCACACAGCCCCGGGAATGGACCAAATCACCAATAAGGCACTTGTCAATCTTGACAACCCCTCGCTACTAGAGCTTACCGCTCACCTTAACGAAGTATGGAGGGAAGGAAAACTTCCAGAGGACTGGAAAATGGCCGAGGTTCGTCTGATACCGAAGCCAGGCAAGCCACCAGCCATTGAGAACCTACGACCGATCTCCCTCACTTCGTGTGTAGGAAAGCTCATAGAGCACATCGTCCTCAACCGGCTACAACCATTCCTGGAGGACTCGGGGAAACTTCCAACAACGATGATAGGATTCCGTCCACACCTCTCAACTCAAGACATCCTACTTCAGCTGAAAGAGGAGGTGATTGTACCAGCGACACGCAACTCCCCCACAGCTATCCTCGCCTTGGATCTTAAAGGGGCTTTCGATAACGTCAAGCATACAGCAATCTTACAGAGGCTAAACACGCTGGGCTGTGGGGCCAGGACGTATTCCTATATCAGAGATTTCCTCTCAGATAGAAAAGCCATTCTAAAGGTCGGGGACCAAGCCACAGACCCCTTTCTACTGGGCGGGCGCGGCACACCACAGGGCGCAGTGTTATCCCCTCTCCTTTTCAATATCGCCTTAATAGGCCTCCCGCCGCTCCTCGATAACATCCCGGGGATCCGGCATGGCCTATATGCAGACGACATTACCATCTGGTCGTCCACGGGGTCCATCGGGGCAATGGAGAGCCGCTTGCAGGAAGCAGCAGACGTGGTGAGCGACTATGCTAAGTCTTGCGGCCTCAACTGCGCCCCCCAAAAGTCAGAGCTACTCCTGGTCTCACCGCGAAAGAAGCATGCATCCGACTCGCCCACTATCAACATACAACTGGAGGGACACACCATCGTTCCGTCTCAAAGCGTAAAGATATTGGGAATGGTTTTCCAGTCGGATCGCACCAACACAATATTAATTTACAAGCTTAAGAATACTACAGCCCAAGTTACCCACATGATCCGGCGAATAACAACCAAGACAAGAGGCATGGGGGAGGCGGACACGCTTCGGCTTGTCCAAGCCTTCGTCGTGTCTCGAATAACTTACGTTATTCCATACGCACTACTGAACGCAACGGAATTCACAAAAATCAACACAATGATCAGAAAGGCATATAAGCAGGCGATGGGCCTGCCGATCAGTACGTCCACAGAACGCCTACTACGACTAGGCGTGCACAACACGGCCGAGGAGCTGATCGAGGCACATTTATCCAGCCAGCGAACAAGGTTGGCTGTTACGGAAGCGGGGAGGTCCATCCTCTTACGCCTGGGGCTATCTGCTCCTCTCAGCCATCCGCTGCCTCAGACTGTTAGCTTACCCCATGCCATCCGGAGCAACATCACCGTACCTCCTCTACCTCACAACATGCACCCAGTGCACCACGCACAGCGAAGGGAGGCCCGGCCTCGGGCCATACACAAGCGATACGGGACTTTGCCCTCTACAGCCTACACGGATGCGGGGTCTTACCCCAGACGCGCAGCCACCACAGCCACCGTAATCGTCAACAAAAAACATCGGAGCAGCATTTCGCTCACCGGATACAATCCCCTCCAAGCCGAGGAAGCGGCCATAGCCCTCGCGCTCTCCCAAACACAGGTTGAAGTCATAGTTACCGACTCCCAACAGGCGTGCCGCAACTTCGCTAGCGGAAGAATTCATGCCACTACGCTCAAGATAATTAATCAAAAGCCGCCAACCAGATCAGTCATAACCATCTGGGCGCCAGCTCATCACGGCATTCCTGGCAACGAGGTCGCCAACCACGTGGCTCGAGATTTGACCCACCGAGCCGACGCCGAGGAATCTGAACCGGAGCGTATGCACCCTCTAGTCTCATACCAAGACATCACACAACACTACAAGCTAACCCGCAGAACATATGCACCCCCACACAAGTCACTACCTAGAGAGCAGGAGCGATTCCTCCGAGCTCTACAGGTTAACACATTCCCCCACCCAACCAGAAACCACCTCATAGCCCCTACACAATTCTCTCCGCAATGCCGCTTCTGCGCAGAGCCCGGGTCCCTCAGGCACATAGTAGGGGGCTGCAGAGAGGCACCACTCAATCCTCCGAACCCCTACCACACCAACGAGCTTTGGGAGAGAGCCTTGGCCAGCTGCGACCTCGAAGATCAGCAACGGCTGATTGCGAGGGCCCAGGACGCGGCCCGAGCTCAAGGCATTCTGGAATGAGGACGCCTCTCCAAAGCTGCATTTAGACATTAAAGATGTTTATTCTCTCTCTCTCTGGGAGCTGTAGCAGGGACAATGACACAGGATATGTTGGATTGTTTCCTCACAAACTCTCACGATTATCAATGTGTTCTAGTAACGAGACAGACGTGTTCTTGCTCACAATAACGGCCACACCACCGCCACGGGAAGTTCGGTCCCTTTTGTATCTATTGTAGGATCCAGGAACCAAGTCATCATCCTTAATTTCTTCACGAATCCATGTTTAGTTTAATACTACTATATGAGGGTCCTGACAAAGGAGCATAGTTTCTAGCTCTGCAGTTTTGGTAATTATACTTCGTACGTTTAGGTTTAAGAGGCACAAATGTTGTGGCCAAGAAACACGTGGTTATCAATTGCTATGCGCGTTCACGCGTCTAGCAGAGAGCCTAACGCTTGCGTTTTTAAACGTGTCGTTGTCAATCCGTAGTTTATCATTGACACGATAGACTTTTTTTCCATTTGCCCTATCTCCTCTTGCACTCTCATACAGAAGCCTGCGTCTGCGCAGAGTGCGACAGACAAGGATAATCGTTCTCTATGAAGATACGTGTGCCTTTCAGTTTCTCAGCATTTTTTAGAATGCACTGCTTTTCATTGTAATCCTGCAGGTACAAAATGGCCGGCCGATTTTTGTTATTACTACGACCAAGCCTATGAATTCTACCAACGGACTAACATTTCACTCCAAGCTTTTGCTCAAATATTTCATTTACGATTTTATTTTTTAGTTGAACTGCTGCTTTATCGGGCGCTTCAGGTACACCGTAAACAACTAAGCTAGAACGACGGCTGCGGTCTTCAAGGTCAACCGACTTCTCGGACAGTGACAGAACCGCGAAGCGATTCAATAGCACTATTAATGTCGCTGATTTGGTCTGTAGACTTTTTGACCTCTTGCTGAAGTTTATCAAGTTCCGCTATCCTGGCAATGACTGCAGCTAAAGCAGCCTGTGATGCCGTCAACTGGGATTTCGGTTCTGCAATACCTTGAATTATTACATTATGGCCTGCCGCGATATCACTGAACGTGCTCTCGATTTGACTCAACCTCTTCGCAAACAAGGTGCTCACACACAAAAAAAAATTTGTACATGATATTGTCACGTAGTAGTGACGCTGAAGTAAACAGTCGTAAAACTGTGTATGACGAAACTGATTCTTTATTGGGCGAACCTGTGCCCACAAAAGCAAGCTACACTCAAAGCACAACGAAAGCGGCGAACACAGTCGGCGGTCGTCGAAAATCTGATCAGCGGCGAGACGCGTCGGCTTTTATACCTGAGTCATCGAAGGTTCCAGATTAATCCCTGATGCCCGCGTGTCTTCCAGAAAGTTCTAGACAATTCGCGTCGGTCACACAATCAGATAACATAAGCGACGGTGAAAACAGGCAACGAAAAGAAGCATCGATAACGTTCTAGAAACTTCCGATACAGGCGCGTCCTGCGCCGAGCGATAACGTTTAACATTTGTTAGCCGGTGGAAAGCGGCCACCGGTGAAAGATAAACATGTATACGTGTCAATATGCAGGAGAGTGCCTGGGCATGGCACAACTACAAGAAATCTATTACTAGATTTTGCAGAAGAATGCGAGTAGCTAACCTGAATGACAAAAGTAAGACGAACGCTCAGCGTTGTTGACAACTTTGTTTCGGCATGCCCACGGATCCAGGAGCATTGAAATTCAGGCTTTATAGCTTCAGCAAGCTGTGACGTCACTGACGGCTGTGCCACGCTGATACGGACGGGCAGATAAACAGATGAGCCAGGAAAACGGGTCCGCGAGAGATGGCATGCCAATGCGGGATTCAGGCATAGACCAGCAGAACCGGCACACGCGCCGCCAAGAATGCCTCAATTACAAAAGGAAGACGAACGGTCAGCGTTGTTGACAACTTCATTTCGCCATAACCACTGGTGGCTGAGTATTTTGGTGGCTTAGTACTTTGGCATTACATTCGAAAGTGCTGAGTGCACGTTAAAGAACCTCAGGTGGTGAAAATTTATCTGGAGGCCTCCACTACGGCGTGCCTCATAGTCAACTGGTTTTGGCACGTAAAACCCCAGAAAGAAGAAGGATAAGAAAGTGCTGAGTTGTCTCCAGACTTTCCTGCTCCGTTATGTTTTTGCCCTCAGAGAGAATAAACTTTATTGTACGAAGAGTGGTTGGTGTGGTTATTCTCGGGTGGAACCCACTGGCCGCGGCGGCTCGCCGGGCCTGGTCCAGAGTCGCCAGTTGGCTTCCCAGTGCCAGCTCGGAAAGTCGTGCCTCCCAAGACCACGTTGTGAGTGTCGGTGATGAGCTCACCAGCCTGGATACTGCCTCGGCTGGGCGTTCCGTACACTGGTATGTAATGTGTGTCAGTGTGGCTGTGTGGTCGTTGCACCAGGGGCATACACTGGTTTTGTATACCTCTGGAAACATTGCGTGCAACCTTGATATGTGCGGGTAAGTGCTGGTTTGAAGGCGGCGCCAGTCCCTGGCTTGTTGGCTGCTTACCTTGGGATGTGGAGGAGCGTACTTTCGTCTGGTCAGGCGTTGGTCCTCCAAAATCTGCCTGCTCGTGATGGGATCTTCATGGTGGTTTGTGAGGGGCCTCGAAGAGTCTTCTGTGGCTCGGCCAGCAAGTCCGCGAGCTACACAATCGGCCTCCTCTTTGCCTTCGAGGCCTGTGTGCCCTGGGCACCAGACGATCCCATGGTCCTCAGTCAGCGTGGGGCCCAGGATATCGGTGACGCACCTGGGAAGTGTGCCTCTAATATATAACCGACAGGCGGCCTGTGAATCCGTCAGGATATATGCGGAGCGACCTCTTCGTTCTGCTTCTTTGATTGCGAGGGCTATGGCTGCTGCCTCTGCGGTGGCGCTTGATCTGGCGTGTATAGATGCGCAGGCCACCACTTTCTTTTGGTTAGCTACTGCCGTTGCGTATGCCGGTTTTCTGGGGCCTTGTCGTGTTGTGGAGTAAAGGCTAGCGTCGGTGAAATAGGTATCAGGATCGTTCCTTCTCTGGAGGAGTTTTCGTGCTCGTGCTTGCCGGCGCTTTTGGTTGTATAGCGGATGCATGTTTTTGGGAACCGGTTCCACGATGATGCGAGCCTGTAGATGCATCGGTACGATGACTGTGTCGTCTCCGCAGTATTGGGGGGCGAGCGGGTATCCCAGTCTTTGCAGTAGTTTTTTGCCCTGGTGTGTGGTGTTGAGTCGTTCTCTTTGTGCAATTAGCGTTGCGGCTGCCAGTTCTTCATATGTGTTATTTATGCCTATCGACATGAGCCTGTCTGTGCTCGTGCAATTCGGAAGTTGGAGTGCAGCTTTGTATGCGATTCTTATGAGCTTGTCGATGTTTTCTATTTCGGTCTTGCGTGTAGCTTGGAAGGGCAGAGCGAAGGTGATTCGGGTGAGGACGAAGGCCTGTACGAGGCGTAATGTCTCGCCTTCTGTCATCCCATCTTTACTTCTTGCTATTCTAGCTATGAGGGTTGTAATACTTTTTACGATGTGTTTGAGTTTGTCTATTGCCGTCTTTACGCTGTTATTTTCTTGTATGTGCATGCCCAGGATTCGTGCTACCGGGGTTCCGTTGATGCATTGTCCGGCAATCGTCAGGTGAAGTGGGGGTGCACGGTTGGACTGGGTGCGCGGTGGTCTTATCTGCAGGTATTCCGATTTGTTTGGGGCGCAGGTCATACCTGCCGCCTGAAGGTAGCTTTGAATCTTGTCTATAGCGTCTTGCAGGACATCTTGCCGTTCTCCATAGGAGCCCTTTGTTGCCCATAGTGTAATGTCGTCCGCGTAAAAGGCACAGCCCAGGTTCGGTATATCCTCGAGTTGTAGGACTAGCTTCCGGAGCCCGATGTTAAACAGGAATGGTGACAAGATGGAACCCTGGGGCGTGCCTTTCAGTGGAAGTTCGTATGGTGGTGAGTTGGTTCCGGCCATGCCAATCTGTGCCTTGCGATTGCCAAGGAATGTAGAGGCATAATGGAATATGCGTTCACCGCATCCAATGGCTGTGAGGCCGTCTAGTATGGCAGAGTGCGCGATGTTGTTGAAGGCTTTTTCGATGTCGAGGGCAAGGAGTAAGTTGTTGAGGCTACCTGGAGGTGGGTTGAGCACTTCCTCTTTGAGCAATAAGAATATGTCCTGGGCAGACATCCCTCGCCTGAATCCGTACATAGATGTTGGTAGGAGCCCCTGTTCTGTGTATTGTTCGAGGCGAGTGAGTATGACTTTTTCAAGCATTTTGCCCATACAGGATGTTAGTGATATTGGTCGCAGCTGGTCAAGGCTTCTCCGCTTTCCTGGTTTCGGTATTAGTACGATCTGGGCCATTGTCGACTCAGTGGGTAGTTTTCCACCCGGTGTCCATATTTCTTGATTGAAGTGGTCCGTGATGGCTTGTAATGTGTCAGTGCTAAGGTTCCGTATCATGGCGTTCGTAATACCATCCAATCCGGGTGCTGTATTCTTTTTGAAGCTTTGCGCCGCTGCATAGACCTCTGCAAGGGTGATGGGTGCGTCCAGCTCGTGGTTAGGTGTTCCTGTGTGTTCTTGACTAGTTATTGAAGTTCCGTCCCGCTTGCGTTCTCCTGTGTACCGTTGTTTCAGCTCTTGTATTAACTGATCATGGTCCCCTCGAAATTACCCTGCTAACCGCTGGAGTGTAGCATTTGTTTCGGTTCTTGTGGTTGAGGGGTCCAAAAGACTCCGTAGGATGTTCCATGTCTTTTTCGTGCTTAATGTGCCTCTTAGGGAGTCACAGAATGTGCGCCAATTGTTATGGTAGAGGTCTTTCGCGTATGCGTTCGCCTTCTCTGTGATTTCCGCTATTCGGAGTCTCAGTTTTCTGTTTAGTTTCTGTCGGCGCCACCGTTTGGTGAGTCCCCGACGAGCTTCCCAAAGGTGTGTCAAGTGATTGTCGATGGCGGGGGTGTCGGCCTTAGTCTGATATATTTTAGTGTTTTCGTCATAGAGGCCCTTAATGTAGTGAGTCCAGTCAGCTATGGTTCCTGGTTTGGGCCCATTTCCTACGTCTTGTTGCTCTCGATACATAGTCCAGTTTGTGATTTTGGCTTTTCCGAGGGGGCGTCGTAGTTGAGCTGTTTCATAGGTTATTTCCACTATATTATGATCGCTGCCCAGGGTGTCATCCAACACGTTCCAGAGCATGGCCCTGGCATTGTTGGTGATGGCAAGGTCGGGTGTGGTGTCCCTGTTTACGCTGTTTCCCATTCGGGTCGGCCTTCCCGGTGTCGTGAGGAGTATGTAGTCATATCGCTGTATCGCCTCTAGTAGTCTCGTACCTTTGGGTCTGTCTTTGGCGTATCCCCATGTCGTGTGCCATGCGTTGAAATCCCCTGTGATGATTAGGCGGTCGCGTGGTTCAAGCATGGTGTTCAGATGTTTGAAGATGTGGCCAAACTCCGCTTTTCGGTCATGTGGGGGACTATATATGTTGCATATTACCTGCTTCGGACGTCCCTTCTTGGCTGGCCAGAGCGTGACGATGTGGTGTGGAGTGTTTTCGTGCGGTACCGTTGCGAGTGTCGCTGCGAATTCCTTCCTGACGAGTGTCGCT
This sequence comes from Dermacentor silvarum, assembly GCF_013339745.2. Lineage (NCBI taxonomy): Eukaryota > Metazoa > Arthropoda > Arachnida > Ixodida > Ixodidae > Dermacentor > Dermacentor silvarum. Next base: position 213,073,979 of record NC_051157.2, read on the forward strand.
ACCTTTGGGTGGTTAGGCTCTGTAGCCCGTAATCGCCTTGGGCCTAGCTTCCACTTCTTGCAGGCAGATTATGTCTGGAGAGATCAGCGCCGCCTGTATGTATAGTGTGAGTGTAGCGTGTTTGTTGTGCAAGGAACGACAGTTCCAGGACCATATTGTGAGATTCTCTTTTGTTCTGGGTCGCCTATTTGCCATGATGTGAGGTGGTGGTTGTGCTTTCAGCGTCCGAGGTAAGCATGTTTTTGTCATCGGACTCCTGGGATCTCTGTATGGTATGCTTACGTCTACGCTTCGATTCTTTGTTAAGGGTTTCATGAACGTAACGCTTTAGTTCCTGAAATTCTACCAAAAACTGCTGCATTTGTATTTTAGTTTGCTGCTCTATTTGTTGTTGCATTAGTTGCAGTTGTTGTTGTATCGTGAGGTTTGCTTCAGGTTGTTATATACCTGTGTGAACTACAGGATCGCGGTCTGGTGTAGGTTGCGGTTGTGCGTGCCCGTTCTCTTGTGGCTTTTCCTTTGGGCTGACTATTTGCTGTTGTGTAGACTGTACTGTGGGTCTTGTGGTTCCCATAAGTTGGGACAGCTGTTTTTCGAGCCAGGCTATTTTGCTCTCATATATGTCTAGGCGTTGTTTCAGTTGTTTGTTTTCTGTTATTACTCTTTGATATTCTACGTTTTGTGTAATGGGTGTAGTATGTGCAGCTCTGGGAGGCACGACCTCCGCCCAGCTTACCTTGGCCGATGATGTCTGTTGGATGTGTCCATTGTTCCCGTCGATGCTTCTGCCACCTCCTGCTGGCAAAATGTTGTGGTGGTTCTTCTGCAGAGTCGGTGCTTGGTGGCGTTTCCTTGGTGGCGTTCGTGGTCGTCGGTTCAGGGACGGTGAGCGCGACCGGGAGCGGCGCTTGTCGTCGCCCGATTTGTAGGCTTCTTCTTCCTCTTCGGAAGAGAACCAGCGGATGTTCTTCGTCCTCTGTGGGTGGTTGTTGTTGTCCCAGGGGATCTTATGGGTGTGGTTGGCCTCCGGTTGTGGCTGTGTAGGTTTCGCTGGCTTAAGTCTCTTTTTGCAAGTTGGGTCCCCTGTGGGATGGGCCTCCCCGCACGAGGCGCAACTAATAGCACACGGGTGTCCATCTGTTGGATCTGTTAGTCCACACAGCCAGCAAATAGGGCGGTCCGGATGCGGGCAGACGTCTGTGCGGTGTCCTTTCTCTCGGCAGACCTTGCAAACTTGTTTTTGCCCTCAATCTGTTTTTGCCCTCAGATAGCCAGCTTGGCACTCATGTAGCAAGACACTGCGCCTTATGTTATCGTACAGTTCTATGCGCCGAAATGAATAGATAGATTTAGCTTGACGTTTACCGTCCTTTATGCTTAGACGAGTGTATGCACCACGGCGTGGTATGTGCACAGCTCCTCTCCAGGGATGCTATTGTGAGCGCGCACAACGCTCATGCCAGTAGCGGAAGCCAGAACGCGGCGAGATCTCCGTCAGAGCCGATTGAGTGGAGCGTAAAGCTAAACGGCGGGTCCCCTTGGGACTGTCTTCAGAAAATTTAGCAGAGCGTTTATGGTCCGCTCCGCTAGGACCGGTATATCCTAATAGACAGGTTTAGCATAGCTTAGCTTGCACTCCGCTACGCTCGGATTTCACGCGCTGAGGCAGTGCAGGGAACAACGTCGATTTCACATTTTTGATAAGCGCCTCTTGCTAGAGACGTGAGAGACGCGCTATGAAATTGGTTGCAAAACCACCAAGAGGCGAACTGGACGCACCCTCACGCGTCGACTCCTTAAGAATGCACATCAGGCATTTCGCCCCGATTCCGTCACACAACCTCGCCTCACTTCCTACCTCCGGGCCACACTCTGCGTTCAGCGATATTATTGCTTTGCATCGTGCAGTGCTTCCCTCGAACTTCACGCCTGCAGCAAGACCACCATTGTCGTTGTGGTGCCTACATCCCCTCGAAGCCCTCCTAACCATTCCTTGAATTGAAAAGAAAACACAGTCGTCATACTTTGCCATACAACAAGCCACGCTATACTGTTCCTGCATGCCACGTTTACACAGATGGTTCACTTTCTTCTGCAAGCTCAGCAGGCGCAGTGGTTGTTCACGAGAAGTCCGTCACCATAAAATTCAATACATCGCATTTTACATAATCGACGGCTGCAGAACTCGCTGCCCTCCATGCTGCTCTCGAGTTCTTAATTGAATAACCGTCTCAGGCATGGTCAATGTTCCCCGACTCCGACGCCGCTCTCCAGTGCATTATGTCGCTATTTCGTCATGGAGCGAATTAACAATTAGTCGCTGACATAAGACTTCTTTATCGTCGCGCAATAGAGAAAAAAATTTGTCGCAGTTTCACCCGAAAGGCGAAGCACCAATTGCGATATCAAATTAGTATCAAATACGGAGTAACGATAGTAGTTTTATCAGCTGTATAAACTTGGACATGCAGCAGCACCAGCAACGCGCAGAACTGTTGCCGACGCCGCCGGCACTTTGCCCGCGTTCGCACCGAACGCGCGCGGCGTTTTTATATGAATACGTATTTGGTGCCACAGCTAAACGTCGCCTCCCCTCGCCACCCTCCCCCCCCCACATCCTTTCGCGCGACGGAAAAAGTTGCGTTTGCTCTCTATATATGGAAAGGAGGAAGGAGACGATCAATTCTGCAGCCCTTCGGGGAGCACGACGCAGAACGCGCGTTTGCTCTCCATCGTGCGTTCGCTCCCCGTGTGTATCGTATCTTGCGCAGCGTGCGCCTCGTGTCAAACCCGCCCCCTCAAGATATGGTTGTGCGGCGAGGGCACGCACCCTTTCTCGTTCTGCTCGGCATATAAAGGCCGCCCAATACGCGCTTGTTCACATCACACTTCTGTGTCATGTCTCGCTCGTTCGCCAAACCGATACATGGTGTCAGAAGTGGCTAGCCAAACCCACGACTTCAGCGGAGGAAGGCGACGACAGAACAGCCATGGACTTCCTCAAGCCACCAGACCTGTTGCGTCTGTCAGGAGACACCAGCAAGAGCTGGAAGCTGTTCATTCAGAGGCTTGAGCTTTTATTGACCGCATCCGACCCCCTGCAAAACCCCGATCGAGCAAGACGAAGGCAGCTTTAGTCCTGAGTGTTGCGGGCGAAGAAGCACTCGAAGTCTTCAACACCTTCACGTTTGCAGAGGACGAGAGCAAGGAAGACTATGCTACGATTGTGAAGAAGTTCGAGGAATACTGCGCTACACAGTACAGCGAAGTACATGAGCGCTACGTCTTTCGGAACATGAGTCAAGCCCCGGGTGAGCCATTTGAACACTTCCTACGGGATTTGAAAAAGCAGGTCCGTGAGTGCAACTTTGGCACACTAACAGATTCCATGATCCGGGATCAACTTGTTTTTGGGCTAAGCGATGATAAAACCCGTGAAAAGCTGCTCAGTGACAACAAATTAACCTTAGATAAGGCAGAGCAAGTTTGCAAGGCAGCGGAGGCAACGGCGGCTCACCGAGGAATATGGGAAAACCAGCAAAATCAAGTAAACACTGTGCGCAAGACAAGGCAGGGTCAAGGCAACTGTACATGCCTCAAGTGCGGACGCACGCACGCTAAAAGAAATTGCCCTGCATACGGCCGGACATTCCGACGGTGCCAACGAAAAAATCACTTTGCCGTATGCTGCAGAAGCGCAGCGCAAGTTGACGAGGTAGAAGACCATGAAGACGACTTTGAAGTGCTGAATGTGTCCGTAAGAAGGTGGACTATTCAACGTGACTGGGTGGTTCAGGTGCAAGTCGAAAACGTCGCAGTTACACTGAAGAGTGACACGGGATCGCAAGCAAATTTGCTGCCTTTTGGAGTGTTCAGCAGGATGCAGCCGAAGCCAGCACTGAAGCCCAGCTGCACAGTACTTCGCTCGTGTGGAAGTGGAGTAATCAAACACGCAGGGCTGACTCGTCTAGAAGTGACAGTGGACGGCCACACCACTGCACTCGACTTCTTCGTGATGCACAAAGGACAGGCCATCCTGGGCTTAAACGCAAGCGAGCAACTCGGACTGATTCCTCGCATACACGCAGTGTCTCATTCAAGCTCCGAAGAAATTGTCAACGAATTCCGTCACCTCTTCACCGGTACGGGTTGCGTCAAACGCGCCTACAAGATGGTCCTCAACAAGGGAACTGTACCAGTGATCCAACCAACTCGACGTGTACCCCTGACTCTCCAGAAACCACTCAAGGAAGAATCAGAGCGCATGGAACGGGATCATCACAAAAGTCAATGAACCGACGGACTGGGTGAGTCCACTTGTAATTGCTCGTAAAAAAGACGGGAAGCTACGCATTTGCATAGACCCAAGAAAACTAAATCAATGCCTGAAACGAGAGCACTACGAGATGCCTAGGCGTGAGGACATAGAAGATGAGCTGTCTGGCGCGATGCTGTTCTTCCGCTTAGATGCAAACTCAGGATTCCATCAAATACCGCTCGATGAGGAGACTTCTAAAATTTGCACGTTCTCAACGCCGTTCGGCCGGTACCGCTTCCTGAGATTACCATTCGGTATAGCATCCGCATCAGAGGTGTTTCAGAAAACCTTAACAGATTTTGGATGGTCTTCCGGGCGTTCGAGTCTACGTCGACGACGTTCTTATCTGGGGCCCAACTCGGCAAGAACATGACGCGCGCCTAAGATCTGCGCTACAAGCCGCCGAACAAGCGGGCTTAACTTTTAACCCGGCCAAATGCACCATCGGCGTAGAAGAGATAGAGTATCTTGGCGATGTGATCAGCAAGGACGGCATCAGACCAAGCCCCTCGCTGATGAAATGCATGCTGCAGACGCCCGCGCCGGAGGACAAATCGGCAGTCCAGAGAATGCTAGGAGTCGACAATTATTTCGGCAAGTACCTCCCGTCACTAGCAGAACGAACAACGCTCTTGCGAAGCCTCCTGAAGCGAGACACAATGTTTGAATGGACTGTAAACCACGCGACTGAGTGGCAGCAACTATGCACTGACCTCAGAAGGCAGCCCGTACTTTCCGTTTTGGACACCACTAAGGTGACTAAAGTATCGTGCGATGCATCGCAGAATGGAATCGGAGCGGTGCTGCTCCAGTGCAACAATGAGATATGGAAGCCGTTTGCCTATGCCTCACGAGTGCTAACTGAAGCCGAGCAGCGCTATTCGCAAATTGAGAAAGAAGCGTTGGCTATCGTTTATGGCTGCGAACGCTTTCACCCCTTTGTGTATGGCCGAAAAGTTATCGTAGAGACTGATCATCACCCTTTGCTCGCTATTGCTCAGAAACCAATTGGTGAAATGCCGCCCCGGCTGCAAAGATTCTTTTTGAGAATGATGCGCTATGACACGGAAATGCGGTTCGTTCCAGGAAAACAGCTGCTACTGGCCGACATGCTGTCACGGGCTCCCACCTCAAGTCGTGCCGCTGACGTCAGCAGCGATGACGTGGAAGTGCACGCGGTGAGTGTCGTTTCATCCCTCGTCAGCAATGAAACATGGGAACAGCTGGCCACAGAAACGAGTCGAGACGCATACCTGAAAGGGGTTTAGAAGAACTTCTTGCTGGGCGAGTTGGTGCATAGCTGTATCGGGAAGCGTTGCGCGTACAAACGGACAAACACAGGAAAAAGACGTGAACGGATAGAGCGCAACTGTATCGGGAAGCGTTGCGCGTACAAACGGACAAACACAGGAAAAAGACGTGAACGGATAGAGCGCAAGCTGTATCGGGAAGCGTTGCGCGTACAAACGGACAAACACAGGAAAAAGACGTGAACGGATAGAGCGCAAGCTGTATCGGGAAGCGTTGCGCGTACAAACGGACAAACACAGGAAAAAGACGTGAACGGATAGAGCGCAAATCCGTTCACGGATTTGCGCTCTATCCATTCACTTGCGTTCCGTTCACTTGCGCTCTATCCGTTCACGTCTTTTTCCTGTGTTTGTCCGTTTGTACGCGCAACGCTTCCTGAAAGGGGTGCTGAACAATTTAGAACACGGGCTACCCATTGAGGGTCCGCTGAGGCCATTCTCTTCGGAGCTGACGCAGGTACGAGGTGTGCTGTTGAAAGGCTGCGAAGTAATCATTCCCAGTAGTTTGAGAAGGGACACCTTAGACAAAATTCACCAAGGGCACATGGGCATCAACAAAGGCAAAGAAAGGGCAAGACGGCTTGTCTTCTGGCCTGGCATTAACGCTGACATTGCAGCATTCGTGCAGAAATGTGTTATTTGCAGGAAGTATGCATACATGCAGCCACAAGAACCTTTGCTAATGCGCCCAGTGCCTAAACAGCCGTGGCATAAAGTTGGCATCGATATCTTTGGATACGGCGGACGGTCGTACCTCAGCGTATACGACGCCCTGTCAAATTTTCCAGAGGTGCAAGAGCTACGAGACACATCGGCGAGCACGGTTATTCAGGCAACCAGTAATATATTTTCTAGGTATGGCATACCATTGCAAGTCCAGACAGATAATGGCCCTCACTTCTCATGTCATGACTTCAGGTCCTTTGCAAAGGCATACGACTTTCGACACGTCACATCTAGTTCAGGATTTCCGCAATCGAATGGTTTGGCCGAGAAAGGCGTCCAGGTTATCAAGAGAATTCTAAAAAAAAACGCCTGAAGCAAAGCAAGACTTGGTCTCCTTTCTTAAAGGACAACGCCACTAGAGTGCGGACAGGCCCCAGCGGAGATATTACAAGGCCGAAGATTGCGCAACACCTTGCCGGACGTGGGGACTGTACCGGACCACGCCATCATGACGCGCTCCCAGACCAATCGTCCCGGAGGACTGCTGCCGCCGCTCGAAACGGGGACCACGGTTCGTCTGCGTTCAAAAGGGGCCTGGACAAGCAAAGCTAAAGTTCTCAGACCGTCCGGACACCCCAGGTCCTACGACGTCACGACAGAGCAGGGGCGGCTCCTGCGACGGAATCGTAGACACCTGCTGCTACCCAGCGAGACCTTCAGCCCTGACCTTCCTGAAGGCAGCGAGGATGAAGCGCAGTCTACAACGGCACAGGAGGGGCCAATGACCTTGCCCTTGCCGGGGTCCAGTGATGCGGCGACGAGCACGGGCATACACGCATCACCAATTCTAAGAAGATCACAGCGACAGCGCAAGAAGCCTAAACGCCTAGCTTATAACGAAAACTTTGTTCAGTGCCGCGAAATGAAACCCTAACACTTTTTGAATGTATGCTCTTGGATTTCCATTGTTTTATGCAACGAGGAGGATGTATCTTGCGCAGCGTGCGCCTGGTGTCAAACCCGCCCCCTCAAGATATGGTTGTGCGGCGAGGGTACGCCGCACAACCATATCTTGCTCGGCATATAAAGGCCGCCCAATAAAGGTATGGGTTTGTTCACATCACACTCGCGTGTCATGTCTCGCTCGTTCGCCAAACCGATACACCGTGAAAGCGCGCGTCCCTCGCGCCCTTTCACTCGCACATGCAGCGTCCGGAGCGCGGCGACGATTTCATCGCCGTTGACGTCATACGGAACCTCGCGCTGACGGCGACGACGACGCCGACGGCAGAATGGAGTTTCCATATAATTGCTATCGCAATAAAATTGAAGGACGCTTAAGCTTCACCAAGGCGGTCACCGCGTGGTCGTCTAGAAGCCAGGGTTGCTTGCATTAGTGGAGCAACGCTAAAGACACAGCGGAGCTGATCGGTTCCTAGTGGGTCCTGGCTATACGAAGTGATACTAAGTTATACGAAGTAATTCGAAGTGATTATAAGGTATACGAAGTGTATTTCTTCTTGGCCGGTGGCATCGGGGAACACCTCGCGAAGCGCTTGTAGTCCGAGCACACGTAGGAAGTGGGGCGAAACTATGCACAATGTACGGGCGGCGCGCAGCAGACGATACGCCGGGATGACGTCACAGCGCATGCGCAGTAGAGCGCAGCTGGTAGCAGCTCGGTCGAGCAAGCACCAGAGGCGCCTGCTGCACTCCCGGACACCGCGAGCGTTCGGCGCTAATGCTGGGAAACGGAGAAGCGCAGATGGCGTCGGCAGCATCTCGGCGCGTTGCCTAGATGGTGCTGCTACAATTTGTTTCTCTCTCTCTCTCGCTGTCATTTTCTCTTTCTCTCCTCCGAGCATAGCGCGCGATGCTCCGCGAGGTTGGTGCTAGGCAATGCAGTATGCAGTGGCAGGCGGCACACAATACGGCCGGTTTAAACAGCTCCACTGTTAAAATTTTACAGTGATGTTTCACTTCGTAAACGCGGGTTACGCGCAAGCGTATGGACGCCGCGAACATGCACAGCGAGCAAGGCGGCGTCGAAGCACAAATGCAAGGGGCGCGAACGTGGTCGATGACGCTACATTGATCTCGACGGTGCGACGAAGCCCATATTGCTACACATGCAAAGAAGAGACGCCGCGAACAGGCACAGCGAGCACCACGGCGTCGAAGCACAAGCGGAAAGGACGCGAACACGGCGATTCTCTTCTTCATCTACAGGTGCTTTCGTCCTACAGAGCTCACTCTACCTCGCGGCGACAAACATATTCTCGGTGATTTGACACATTCATCTACGCTTGCGTGTGAAAATTTTCTGTTTTATTTCTCCAACTGGTCAGCCGAGCAAAACTAAAATATAACCTAACTGTACAAAAAGCTATAAAACAAAAGTTCACAAGTTCTTGCTTAAAAAAAAAAACGCGTTTTTAACATACACGATGCGCAATGCGCTGTCTGCGTGTGATGATTAGGTTCTTTAGAGTTTGATATAAAACGCATCCGAGGTGTTGTACCTTGGTGCTTTCAATAAAAGACAAGGCTGGCTGCATGCAAACCACACGCAAGGAAAAGTTCATCAATAGAAAAAACACTCTCTTATATACAAGGACTAGGACTAACAAAGCAAAGAAAATAGATTGACAGTTATGGCACGAGATACACGGATAAGTTCAAGCACAAAGCTACAGTTCACTAGGATACCTAGGGTAACAAACAAGCGGAGGTCGCGTGCAAGTAAAGCGTTCACCAGTTATAGGCGGGGATGGTGGTCCAGAAGTCCATTTTGTGATGGCACCAGCAAAATGAAGCCTGGTATCGGAGGAAGGGAGGAAGTCTCGAACGGCCGACGTGACGCTGGCTCAACCAAGGTCTTGCCATTGAGAAGAGGTCAGATTAGAGCGCTGCACGGGCCGATTTTTTCAGCCCGGGCCCGGCTCGGGCCCGTTTTTACTTTGGGCTGCCCGCCCGAGCCCGATCAAAACTTTTATGGCGAAACCCGGGCCCGGCCGGGGCCCGAAAATAATCTACGTTACCCGCCCGCCCCGGCCGGCCACCCCTTTACCTGAGCCCGACCACCCCTTTACCCGGCCCGACCCCGACCCGAGCCCGGCTCCAAACCGGCCCGAACCCGGCCCGAGACCAAGAAATCCATGTTTTTCATAGTTGAGACGCCCGAGAATAACTCGCTGCACGTTACATGCACACCATCAGAAAGCCCGAGCCCGGCCCGGGCCCGCGTCAACAACCCTGAGCCCGGCCCGGGCCCGGGTCAAAAAGCACACGCCGTGCCCGAGCCCGTGAAAAAACTGCTCTACCCGGCCCGGGCTTTCGGGTAAGCCCGAGCCCGTGCAGTGCTCTAGGTCAGATACGGTTGTCTCGAGCGTCTCCAGCAGATCCAGTGTGATCGAGTGGAAGGCTTAGGCATCCACGCCCAGTCGCCTGGCAGCCCACTCTTCCGCGCCTCGTCGTCCAGCTTCCGGAGAGCGCTCAATGTCGAGCAAACGGCAGCCTGCTCTGAGTAGACGCCAGGTCATCGGCAAGTGCAGAGCCGGCCAGGTAGAGGCCTCGTGAGCCCGGGTCCAAGCACCCGTCAAGCTCATACCTCTGCACTGTGAGGCTTGGGCTGGACACAGAAAGACTCACGTAGTAGGGAACGGTTTAATGCTGGCTTAATGTTACACACACATCACACCGAATGAGCACTACAGCAGCAATGGCTTCACTGACTCGCCCATGGCGCGCAAGAAAACAAAGGAATCAGGCTGCCGGAAACGGAAGCAGGCAAGGTAGGCAACGATGTCGGCGCGGCTAGTTGCTGCACAGGACACGTGGCGCCATCTGTAACCGCCCAGACTAACTGGGCCAAGCACACATCACTCACATTCCACCCCCGTCCGGGTGACCAAGTCCCTTGGTCTAACTTGGTGTCTACAGTCACTCAAGAACGAAGTCTCGCAAGTGACGGAGAAGGTGGCGCACACGCTGTTGGCGCTGAGGCTGTGTCTGGTCGATGGCACTTTCATCATCAGGGACTGTAGTGGAGGATGTCTCCCCTTCAATGCTGGACGAAACGTGTGCCACAGGAGATGACGGAGGCACATACAACTTAATTTGCGATACATGCACAGTTCTTGGATTGGAGAGGGGCTACCACTTTGCTCAGTTCTTGGACACAGAAATGTGGACGACTTGACAAGGGTTTGGAGAGGGGCTACCACTTTAGCGAAGCCCTTGATGAATGGACGGTAAAAGCTGGCTTTCAGTATCCAGGAAAGGACTTCCTTTGTGTTTCTAGGAGTTGCGATACGGCACATGGCAGCTGCTCTTTCTGGATCCGGGCGATGGCCTTCGCTTGATATGATGAACCCAAGAAATTTGATGCAAGCGAGACCGAAGGAACATTTGTCAAGTGAGGCCTTAAGTCCACTGGCATGCAGCAACTGGAGGGATTCTTGCGAATGTGTCTGCGAATGTGGCAATAAGGATAAGGATGCCATCGAGATATACTCGTATGCCGTATTTGTCCGGGTGAGGCTGAAGGTCTTGGAATACCAATTGCATGGCTCGCTCAAATGTCGACGGTGCATTCTTTAATCCGAATGGCATTCGGGTCCCCATGTAAGTTCCGTGGTGGGTGATGAATGCTGTTTTCTCATAGTCCTGGGGTCTCAGGTTGACTTGCCAGTAGGCGCACTTAATGTCCATTGTGGCAAAGTAGGCACAGCCAGCGATGTGCTGAATGATGTCATCTACCAGTGGTAGGGGGTGTACAACCTTGATCGTACGTTCATTGAGTGGAATGTAATTCACACACAAGCGCTTCTTTCCACCGCAAGAAACCACGACGACTGGAAATTCCCACGGGCCTGATGCAGGGAGAATGATATTTTGAGCAAGGAGCTTTTTGATTTGCCTTTCGAGGAATTGCCTGTCTTCTAGCGTATATCTGTAAGGGCTGCGGCTGTACGGCACAGTATTAGGCAGCAAATCAATGCGATGTTCAATGTCGGTAAAATGACCAATGTCATCTTCATGGCGAGAAAAGACTGCATTGTTCTTGGCCAGTATGTCAGCAATGACAGACTGCTGTTCAGGGGAGAGCGGCTGCCTAGGTTGGCTGGTGGAAGTTCGGGGTGGACGGTTACAGGCACCGTACTGCAGGCTTGTAGTCTGGCAGTGCTGCAGTGCGGCTGTCCAACGGCACTTTCTTCGCCGCGAAAACTTGCCAGCGAGGCTGTTCTTGCGAAGGTAAGGGTTCTCGTTGTAGACAGTCTTGTGACGCTGCTGCTGCCGGCGCAAAAAGTTTTGAGCGGGCTAAAATGACGGCATTGGCCATCCATGGGACAAGACGCTGCGTGGCCAAAAGCGTTACACCCGTGGCTGGATGTTGCAGCTGAGTGGGCTCTGGTGGCTGGAAGATCAAACGGGCTCGCGCTGTCAAAAACCAGTCTTCAACCAGAATAAGGGGTAGGATGTTGTTCTCCAAAACTGCTGCCTCAACCACACCAGTGATAGCGCCAATAGTTATCTTAAGGAGGGCGCACCCAACTGGTAGCGCTGTACCACCTCCAACGATAGCAAGAGGGGATTAGTCCATGGCAAGATCATTGCTGAAGGTAGGATGGCTTTAGAAATCAATGTCACGTTTGAGCCAGAGTTCGGATATGCTTCATGTTCTCCGACTCCTGCAACAGTCGCCGCGAAAAATGGACATTGATGTTGGGAGCCTTCAAGTTTGTCAGACAAACCGTGAAAGGCCCGTGGCTGTTGGGCATCAGGGATGGTTGAAGATGGGGTTCGTATTGCCCTGTTGCTACGCGAGGGACATGCTGACACCAAATGTCCTAACTCTTTACACTTGTAACAGGCTGCTTGTGCGATGTCTTGGCCGCTCCGAAATGCTGGGGCCCCATACTGTGCAGAAATCTCTTCGTATCTTCGCTCCTGTTGTTCCTTTGGCAAATCTGAAATGCGCTGTCTTGGCTGTGCTGTTGTAGCTGTTTGCGTAGCTGGTGGCTGGAAGTTATACTGCTCACGTCATGAATTGCCACTTTGAAATGATCGAGGGGGTGGCTTCTGTGGAAGCACCGGTTGCTTTACGCTTGCCCTGTCGTGGGCATTATGAGTGCACTTGTCTAGGCTTGTGCACATGGACATGAAGTCACGCACTGTTAATGGCCTATTAGCCGCGATGGCTGCAATGACATGTGGCTCTTGAAGACCTTGTAGATAATCAATATTCTGGGCGTCGGTAAGGGTGACGGGGCAGCTTTCAATCACGCGCAGCTTTGCGTAAGCATACTTTTGCAGGCTCTCGCTTGGGCCCTGTCTGATCTTTATGACGCGTTCCTGCCACTCGATGAGGGGCAGCTGCGACGAAAATGTTTCCTTCAGGGCGGCGCTCCACGTTTCCCAGGTTGAATGCTGATTTCCAAAAGCGAGGTGCCAATTCCGAGCTGTGCCTTTCAGTTTACTTGCGGCAATGAGACAGGTGGTGGCGTCATCCCATGCGGCAAGCTGCTGTACCCGGCAAACGTCATTGAGCCAGACATTAACATTTTGTGCTGGAGACCGGTCAAAGTAAGCAATCGATGATGACAGGTCTGGCAGTGTGGTAATTGTAGTCGAGGGGCGTGGCAGCTGTTGAAACAGAAGGGCCAGTCTTTCGAGCGTCGCGGGGTCAAGGGTCAAACCCGAGTTGCCGGCGGTATCCGCCCTCTCCACGCTTGATCGCGGTGTTTTCTCACGACGTTGGTGAATGTCGACTTCGAGGCGCTGAATGAGCTCTTCCTTAGAGCCGGTGCTCTCTAGCTCGCATCGGGCCAATTCGTCACGAATAAGGTCGACTCCGAGCCGCGACATGGTCGTCGAGTCATGCTCCTCCCAAATAATTCCGGGCATGATGCACCGCGAAACGAGGCTGGGCGCACGGGAAACTAGGCGAGTGAGCGCTAAGCCTAGTTGTCAACTAGGCCTAGTTGTCAACATTCACGGCACTCTTCATATGACGGCCGCGCTTTTCTTCTGATGCGGAGTAAGCACAGACGAGCGGTAAAATAGCAGGAGTATCTTCAGGCGTGAGTCTTCAGCGGCGTGAGTGCGTGAGTACAATGACGAATGCGGTTGAAAGGCGTACTGACCGGCATTCGACGCTGGCGTTGACCAAAAGGCGTTCTTGCGCTGCCGTGACTGAGTGGCTTGGCAGAGGTTCGGGGTCGACTGCGCAAGATGTGAGGCTTGGGCTGGACACAGGAAGACTCACATAGTAGGGAACGGTTTAATGCTGGCTTAATGTTACACACATATCACACCGACTGAGCACTACAGCAGCAATGGCTTCACTGACTCGTCCATGGCGGGCAAAAAAACAAAGGAATCAGGCTGCCGGAAACGGAAGCAGGCAAGGTAGGCAACGATGTCGGCGCGGCTACTTGCTGCACAGGACACGTGGCGCCATCTGTAGCCGCCCAGACCAACAGGACCAAGCACACATCACTCACAGCACCCTAGTGGCCTTCACTTCTTCCAACCGCCGACGTGTCTTCTTTCCTTGAACATGATGATGATCTTAAACCGCGGCACGTACCCACTCTTCTGTTCTTCTTCTATTCCTGTTCTTTTCTCCTGGTCTCTCGTGGACTTTTCTTCAGATGTTGCTTTTTTTTCTTGCGACGCTCGGCGCGCCTCAGCCAAACTCATGCAGCACTTCATCTTTGTCAACGTCTTTTGCTCCCGGCCATCCCACGCACCATGTTCGCATCGCCTGGCGCACTTCACATATCACACTGTGGTTCTGCTTTCATGCCCCACGGCATTTGGAGATGGCTGCCGCTTGAGAAGTAATTGTTGGCCTCAGTGGTCGTGGCGCAGTCGAGGATTGGCCATAAATCGGGTGGTAAATTAAGCCTATAAACACAAGGAAATTAACAATTTGGTAGTTGAAACTTAGGAGGCAGTTTTAGGGCGCAGAAAAGAATAAAGTATATTTAAACACGATCAACACAAAGCGATGAATTAGAGAAAATACGGGTGAGAGAAAGGGGGGCGGAACTATACATTTACCATGGTAATCCATTAAATTTAATAAATGCAATGTGGACTGTTAATAAACTTTTCTGTGACTGAACCCAATCATAGAGGCTCCGCTCCGAAAGACAAGATTACAGGCGAAGGTAAACCCAGGCCGATATTGCAGAAAAACGCCTACCGGACAAAAAAAAACACCGCATATCCACGAAGTGAATGATGATGAGTGGGCGATGCACCGGGGGATCATTCGGGCAAAATGCCGGAAGCTGGCTTCCGGAACCGGAAGTGGAACCGAAAGCGGGACCGGAAGTAGGAACGGAAGCGGAAGCGGAAGCCGGCTTCCGGAAGCCGGAGCTTGGCGTACATATACTATACATATACATATATATGCATATACATACATATACATATATATACATATGCATATACATACATAGCGGTCTCCAAGCCAACCAGAGCTACGGATTACGAGGGACAAGGCTCGGCCCTAAGGTGCTTCGGCCCTAAAAAAGGTCACGGGCCAAGTCACAGCGTAAGCTAATGGAGCGGCTCAAGAATAGCTCCAATTACGGCACCAATCACAACAGGGTTTTCACGGCGAAGTCTTTTCGCCTCGTTTCGACGAGAATGATCTGAACTGTCCACCCGAGGTCGACGGCGAGCTGCGGCTTGTTATGCTCTCTCCACAACAGTCTGCTGAGCCCGACGATGAATGGTTGTAGCCGCGAACGTAGCTCTACGATTCGCTTCTTCGGCAGCGGCTTCGTACCTTGCGAGGAGACGCCATAACGTGTACCGAAGAGGTATCCAGAATACGTGGCGCATAGCTCATATCCCTTGACCCGTGGCACGGTACGTTGTTGCTGTTGATGATGACCATCATGATTGTTTATTGGAATCTTGAAAACGGGCTGGTGACCAATAGTCACCTAGCCTGCTTGAGTTACCCTTATAAAAATTTTTGCTGAAAGTCTGATTAATAGCTGTATACAATTCTCATCAAACCTACCGAAATTGTGGTTACATTCTGATGCTTTTTTGTGATGAGTACTTGATAACTTTCTGCATGTATTTGGCCACCGCGTTTCTG
The DNA here is from genome assembly GCF_013339745.2 of Dermacentor silvarum. Lineage (NCBI taxonomy): Eukaryota > Metazoa > Arthropoda > Arachnida > Ixodida > Ixodidae > Dermacentor > Dermacentor silvarum. The sequence continues at coordinate 213,089,400 of NC_051157.2, forward strand.
ATGCATTCTTGATTACTGTAATTGTGGTGCATTCTTGATTACTGCATTTGTGGTGCATTCTTGATTACCACATTTCAAAAAAGGCTTAGATCACTAGACACAGTAGTTACTGCATAAACCGATAGATGGCGCTCAAAAACAAAAAAAAGCAAAAAAAATTCTTTTTTTTAGCCTATTTTTTTTTCCCCTTTCTTTTTCCGAGACAACGGAAATCACGTCATGGCACCTCGAGCATCACAATACTCCTACGAACAACTGAATCACACATCATGGCACCTCAATCATCACATACTCCACATACAACTAAACCAACATACCCACACTGCTTGTAGTGCACACTAACGACATCTGCTTTGCTCTATATATACCCATGAAGTTTTCACCACCAGTCGGTGCCAGTAATAGCGTCTCTTGTCAACGAAATTAAGCATTAAATCTCAACATAATGCTTGTAACAATAGAGTGAGCTAATAGGCACGTTAACAGCACACGTACCTGTTAATATAAAACCGCAATATATAAACACGCATTTCAACTAGCGACCACTAATTAGCACGGGCGCGTCGATGACTTAAGCCTCTCTAACAGCTCTCGCTTCTAAGCAGTTGCGGATGGATGGCGCTTCACAAAACGACCGCTAGCGTTTGCAAATTACATACTGATGAGATTGCTCGAAAATGTTCTTGCCTAATTTCGCACAGAAATGAAAAAGCGGCTGCTATGCGGCAGCGTGCGTAAACGAAGCCGTACGTGTCCGAGCCGGCTCGCGGTGTACAGGCGCGTCCACGGCAGCTTGCCGCGCGCCGTTTGTCGTTCGCGGGCCGCCGTTCGATGGCTGTTATGCTCGCGACGGCAGAGGATGAGTCCTGAATTTCTGCGGCAGCCGTACAGCGACTTGGTCAGTCAACGACAGAAGAGCGGTCGCTGTGTCCTATCGCCGGCAGCCTTGATGACCACCACTGATCGCTCGGGGTCGCCGACATCGTCGCTAGGCCTTCTCCCCTTACCTTCGTAGCTCGAAGCTCACGGCGCTTCGCAACGAACTACCGACAGGCAGCACCTGCAATATTCTGTTACCGTTGTTGCCACTTTACCATATGCTCACAATAATTTCACACAAAGAAGAAAATATACGGTGATATTCGCGGCGCTGTCGAGTGCGATATCTGCATAGCTGAGCGGGTTCACCGAGCACCGTATGTCGCAGTGCACTGCAGCTGAGTTGGTCAAGTATCGGATCCCTCGTCGGTGCTCAACGTTTGACAGTAGACATCGATTTTCATATGATGTAATGTACGCATCACTTTATCTAGCGGAAATTATTTTGCGAGCTGATGTTTGTGTCGCCAGTGGGCTAGCGCAGGCTTGTGTCGCGGTGCATCGGCGCGAGCGCGCGCTGGTTCCGAGTTGAACATGTCTCCTATCGTAGCTCCCGAAATTTTTGCATTTTCGGCGAAACTAAAAAAAAAAATACTCGCCGTCCTGCCGTTTGGCACATATTAACCGCGATGACGCCGTGAGAACACGTGCGCAAAAAAAAAAAAAATCAGGCGGTCTGTTCACCACAAAAACAAGCGACAGTTGCACTTAATTGAAGCGAAAATCTGAAACTCTGCTTTATCTAACCAATTATAAAAATCTTCGTTTTTTATTATATTAGAACACTACATGGCTGGGTTATATAGCATACATCTATATAGGATGTGTTTATACATCAGTGAACGCCATAAAAGCCTCTGTACATTTAACTATAAAAATCATAGTGTGCATTCTCTATTGAGCGGCTGCTGGAAACTTGATGCTAAATGTCTTCAGTGTTTATACATCAGGCATATAAGGTGAAAATCTGCATAAGTTTATCTGCAGAAATTGTGATGTCTATTCTGTACTGAGTGACTGCTGCCAACTTGATGCTAAATGTCTGTAGTGTTTATACATCAGGCATATAAGCTGAAAATCTGCATAGGTGTATCTGCAGAAATTGTGATGTGTATTCTCTACTGAGTGACTGCTGACAACTTGATGTTAAATGTCTGTAGTGTTTATACATCAGGAACATAAGTTGCAAATCTGCATAGGTTTCTCTGCAGAAATCGTGATGTGTATTCTCTACTGAGTGACTGCTGCCAACTTGATGTTAAAAGTCATCAGCTGTTGAGTTTATGATAACACTCTGATGTATCATCAAAAACATATCAAGATGTAATCAGAAATTCAAGAACCATTTTTGTAAGGGAGGTCCACTTACATGCAGCATGCAAATGTTATATGCAACTTACATGTCGGGCACGCTGCGTTTGCAGGCACCTTATCTAGATGGCGCCACCAAACTGGCGGAGGCTCGCGTTGATTGCGCGCCTCGTCTGAATCGTATCTCGTCGCCTGCGCCTGTGCACGCTGTGTTTGCTAGCTGGTCCTCAACCCGAAGGCGTCCCCACCTCAATAGGTGCTTGGGGCGCCACATGGGAAATGGCCGCCATGGGAGCGGCCCAAACATCACTTTGTTTTTCGTGCTCACGAGGGTTTCGACGGGAATTCAGGGCGCAGGCTCCTTTCCGAAGCGTATATTTATTTATTTATTTACAATATCTCAAATACCCCTGTTGGGGCTTTACATGAGCGGTGGGCGAGCATACAAGTTAGCAGGAACACAATACTACTGCAGTAAGCATTGAAATGAGGTTCCAGGAAGGGAAAGGCAAAAACATGAAATTGGCACATACAAAGAATATGAGATAGAAAAACTCAGAAAAAAAAAACGCGAGAACTTAAGTATAACAGACGACAAATATTCAACGAAATGTGCACAAAAAGTGTCAGTAACATATTTCAAGGTATGAAACACGGCAAGCAAAAACAGGCAGATATCTGCATAAATACAATAAGTCATCCACATAAACATAATGCTATACAGGTAATACAAGCAGTTGACACAATCAGGCAAGTGATTCAATGGCAGACCTAAAACGCGCAGGATAAGCATGAACAATGGCGCTAACTGGAAGGTTTTTCCAGTCGACGGCTGTTTCAGAAAAGAAGGAATGAAGATGAGCAGTTGTCCGAGCATGTGGTGGATAAACTGCTTTATGGTGGCTGATACGGTTTGAAAGACGGTGTGCTGGTTTGATAAGGGTGTTGTCGGGAGGGAGGGTATGGTAGAGTTTATGATAAAGGCAAAGTCTGAATGTTTTGCGACGCCTATCTAGTTTGGGAAGATTAGCTTTTGATTTTAGCTGAGTGACACTTGTATGGTATAAGTAGTCCGAAAATATGAATCTGGCTGCACGTTTTTGTACCGACTCGAGGGTCTTGCTAAGGTTTTGCTCATGGGGGTCCCAGATTGCGCCTGCATATTCCAACTTAGGCCTTACAAGAGTTTGATAGGCTAATAACTTAACGTAGGGTGGGCAAATTGCGATATTGCGTCGTAGATAGGCGAGGGTGCGGGTGGCTTTGTTTGTGATGTGCATGACGTGTGATGACCAGGTGAGATCGCGGGTGATGTGATGTACCAAATATTTGTGGGAATCCACTGAAGAAACGACCTCGCCATTAAGCATGTACGTATAAGTTTGATATTCCTGTCGTCTATGAAAATAGATTATGGAAGTTCTCTTAACATTAAGCACCATGAGCCATGTCTGACACCAATTGTCAACGTTTGTTAGGCCGCGCTGAAGCATTAGTTTATCGGTGGGATTTGCGATGGAACGGTAAATGACACAATTATCTGCGAATAGGCGAATGTTTGAAGAATTGCACGCGTGTAGATCATTCATGTAAATTAAAGAAAGTAGCGGGCCGAGTACTGTTCCCTGTGGGACACCAAAGGCGACAGGAGACAAGGTGGAGTTGACTTCATTGACGGAAACAAACTGTTGGCGGTTGGTGAGGAACTCTGTAATCCATTCAAGCACTGAGGAGCTTAAGTTGAGATGCGATAGTTTTAGCAAGAGTCGATGATGAAGTACTTTATCGAAGGCTTTTTCATAATCGAGAAATATGGCATCTACAGGGATGTTATTATCTAGACTGGAACTGATGTAATTAATAAAGCAAGCTAATTGAGTTTCGCAAGAAGGCCCTGCCGGAATCCGTGTTGGTTAGAAGTGAAGAAATCGACAGAAGTTAAAAATTTGACAACGTGGGAGTGAATAACTTGCTCCATTATTTGTGAACATACACTGGTGAGGGTAATGGGACGGTAAGTATTTGTTGAGCCATTTTATGCAATAGGTGTAACTTTGCCAATTTTCCAATCTAAAGGAACAGAACCTGATTCGAGAGACTGTTGGAAAATTTGCGCTAGAATGATGCTGACGACTATGTTTAGTATCTTTTAATACTTTGCTGTTGATACCGTCAGTGCCTGCAGATGAGGTTAGGTTTATTTTATTTATTCACACTGTCAGCACATGCCAAGACAGGAGTTGCGGTTACATTGCTGTCATCTACAAACTAGACATAGTGCATGTTTAAATAAATCAATAGAAAACAATCAAGATAGGATAGGAAGGCGCAGCATATAAACAAATATGAAGCAATAACAACATTAGTCACAATTAACAAGTTACACCACTATATGGTCTAACAAGAAGTAATGCACCAAACAACTACAACCGACAAACAGCTAACAATAAAACGTATTCTCAACCGTTTACAAGTAATCGGTAACAGTCTTAACAAAAGATTGTAAATCAGTACACTCTACTATATCTTGGGGCAAGTTGTTCCAATCGTCTATGCTTCGAACCAAGAACGAATTTTTGAATGATTCGGTTCTATAATTAATTGGCTTAATATGTTTTGAATGCTTTGTTCTGGGGTTAGCAGGTCTCTCTAATGTGATGTGTTTTTCTAAGTCTACTTTATAGTCTCCGCTTAATACGTGAAAGAAGAATGTCAGCCTGTTAAGCTGCATTTTCTGCTTGACAGTCATGAAGCCCGCTCTATTTCTAAGTTCGGTGACGGACTGGATTCTAGCGTATGTGTTGAAAATAAACCTCAAAGCCTTGTTTTGTACGCGCTCACATTTTAGTGTGTTTTGTTGAGTGCACGGCTCCCAAACATGGCTTGCATAAGTCAGTACAGGAAGTACAGTCATTTTGTAGGCCATTGTTTTTACCTTTGTGGTGACGTCGTGAAGTTTTCGTCGTAATGACCAAAGTTTACGCATGGCCTTATTACAGATGTTGTCGACATGTACCGACCAGTTCAAGTCATGTGTGAGATGAATCCCTAGGTATTTAAATTCCTTAACCTCAGCTAATTCGGCTCCATTAATGCTGTAGGGAAAAATTAAAGGATCTTTTTTACGCGTCATACCCATACAAACAGTTTTTGATGTATTCAGCTCCATTTGCCACTCGTCACACCAGAGGGTGACTTTTTGTAAATGGTTACTAAGCTCCTGTTGATCATTAGGAGTGCATATTTTAGCATATACAATGGTGTCATCTGCATAATGGTTGATGGCTATTTGTGGCGAAAAATCTGCTCCCGTATCGCTAATATAAATGGAAAAAAGTAAAGGGCCTATAACAGATCCTTGCGGCACACCCGATCGAACTGATTTATTGGTACTGCAAACAGAATTTAATGAAACAAATTGTTCCCTTTCTGACAAATAAGCCTCAATCCATTTTAATAGCTGAGTGTTACCTAAGAAAAAGACAGCTTCATAAGCAGCTTTCTGTGGGATATTCTGTAGAATGCTTTGCGGAAATCGATAAATATAATATCTATTTGACCCCTTCCATCAATACATTGACCGATTTCATGTGTAACCTCAGTAAGAATAGTGAATGTGGAGTACCCTCGGTGAAAACCATGCTGGTTTTTACCCAAAATGTCGTTTTCTTCCACAAATTTAGTTAGGGGGGTGTTTAAGATATGCTCTAGCGTTTTGCAACATGTACTTGTCAAAGAGATTGGTCGGTAATTAGTGACATCATGTTTGGAAACCTGTTTGAGAATCGGTACTACCTTAGCCCGCGTACAGTCTCTCGGAACGTCGCCAGATTCTAGAGATTTAGTATAGATATCCGAAAGAAAACACGAGCACCACTCGGAATATCTTTTAAAAAAGCGTTGGGAATTGGATCAGGGCCAGGGGAATGTTTTCTCATCTAGATTAAGGAGCAGGTTCAAAATGCCGTCTAGTCTAATTGTTGGTTCAGATCTACACTGCTTAATGGAATGCAGTGTTTGAGGTGTAGAACCATCATCCCACGTGAAAACTGATTCGAAATATTCATTGAAGAGGCAAGCCATTTCAGAGCTGTTCGTGACAGACTTATTTTCGCTTGTCAGAAATTGAATGCCGGAGTTGGGCCCTGAAATATACCTCCGTAATTTTTCCGGAGAGGTTTTAATAAAACAGGTAAGTGTTTCATTCATGTAACAATGTTTCGCTTTAATAATTTCCATTTTAAGTTCCTGTGAAACCGAATGAATACAATGACGTGTTCTTGTAGAGAAGAATTTTTTAGACCTCATTGGTTTCAGAAGACGCTTTTTATGAATTATTTTCCGTGGAATACATGGGTTTTTTTTCTGTTAACTTTCTTGGGGCGCTTGGGAACAAATAATTCTATTGATTCCAATACCACACTTTTAAACTTCTCCCAAGCATCGTTTACTGACGTAGTATTCAGCGAAATAAAATGGCTGAAATCATCATAACCTTCCTCTAAATGGTCCAATACTGCAACATCATCTGCTTTAGAGAAATCAGAGACTAGCAAAGTTTTATTCTTTTCTGTTCGGTTATATGTGGTAGAGACATACGTGATCACCATTTTGTGGTCAGAAATCCCTTCTGAGACTTCCCACCAGTACTTGGATTGTGTGACAGATCTGCTCAAAAACACAAAATCAAGTAGTGATTCTCCTAATTCGAAGGTTCGTGTGGGCATAGTTACTATTTGTGTTAAGTCAAAGGAAAAAGCCAGATTCAGAAGAACACGAGACATGGCCTGATCATTTTGACCTTCCCGATAATATACCCAGTCAATATGCGGTAAATTAAAATCTCCGGCCATTATTATCTTACAGCTGCTGTTGCCAAACTTTTCAAGTAAGAAATCATTCAGCAATAGCATGTACTCTTTGGTGGTGCCAGGGGGGCGATATACTGCAACAATTACGAAATACAAACCACCGATCTCTGTAGTACCCACAATACACTCCAGTTCTAGAGGGGATGAAATTTCAACGAAGACCATTGAAGTTTTATAAACAATAGCAACACCTCCTCCTCTGGATCCTCGGTCTTTTCGACAAGCCGTATAGTTCGGAGGAAGGAAATCGGCACTCTCGATTGATTTATTTAACCAGGTTTCAGTCACAATAACGACATCCGGTTCATGTTCCATGAGGACAGCTTCGAAAAGTGAAGATTTGTTGCATATGCTCCGTGCATTAACGTTTAAAACTACTAGTCTGTCAGGGACACTCTTAACTGCTGTAAGAGCTGTTTCCCTTCTCGAAGGATTTTTCTCTGCCGCATATGTTGCTGTTTTTGTCATGAAGACGAGGCTCCCGACAGGGCCTACGTTATGCAGTGTCATCATCCCAGTAATACGCCTTGCCGTCCACATAAAATTTGTCATAAACTAGGCGCACTCGCTTTCCACTTGACTTCTCAGTTTTAGCGCTTTCCCAAAGGCACTTTCTGCTGTGCACCACGCTCTTTGAAAAGTTATTGCTTATCGGAATGCTTCATGCCTTTCAGCTTGGGACAATTGCGCATAATTTCCTGCTTTTCCTTGAAGTCATACAGGCGGAAAATAACTGGTCGTGCTTTTGACTGCTTTTTTCCAAGACGGTGCATGCGCTCAATGCTGCAGGAGAAGTACCAATCACAGAAAATATTTTGTCCTGCATCAGTTTTGATAAATCTGCCTGTATTTCATTGTCTTGTTCAGGCAAACCGATGATAATAAGGTGATTGCGGCGCTGGCGATTTTCCATATCCTAAACTTTTCGACATAGCACTGTCACTTTCTCATTTATACGAGACACCGTCCGCTGTGTGTCACCAAGTTTAGAAAAAGAAGACTCAAGTTTAGCTAAGCGGTCTTCAATATGTTTTATAGCGGCACCATTTTCTTTCACTTCTTTTTGAACTGCTCTCTTATCACGTTTAATGTCACTTAACGTCTTGCTCTGAAAAAAAATTTAATTATTGGGTTTTACG